>NC_067399.1:442754334-443055470 GCF_016432865.1 Antechinus flavipes | reverse complement strand
TGATTACTAGAAAAGAAGAGTACTATTTGAGAGTTTCCTATTTTAATAAACCAATATTGCCAAATAGGTGTTAAGCTCCATCATATTTAGCCAATCAAGGAATGTAAATGCTCTCAATAATAATAATAATATTTATATAGAATTAAATATGTTCTAGATACTATGAAACTTTCAATTATTATCTTGATCTTCACAACAATACTGGAAGGTAGATGTTATTATTATTTCCATTTTAAAATGGAAATAACTGAGGAAAGCAGAAATTAAAAGACTTGCTCAGGATCATACAGCTAATATGTATCTAAGGTCACATTTGGACTTAGGTCTTTTTGATTTCAGACCCAGCTCTCTATCCACTGCTACCTGCTAGCTACCTTCTCAGTATTCCCTAATTAATTTCTGGAGTCAGAGTCCTATTTGTCCCAAGTTAATTTCCAAAGCTACTTCCTACTATTCCCTGAAAATGGAAATGCCTTATCCTCCTCCACAAGGAAGAGCCATTTTTTAAGTTGAATGGGTTGCCTTGGAAACAAGTGGGTCTCCCCTCATTAAAAGTCTTCAAGCAAAGCTGAGTGACCTCTTGTTATGTATGTTGTAGTAAGGAATCTTTTGAGGTTATAGTTTGTACTAGATGGTAATTGATGAACCATCTTACTCTGAAATTTCAGGATTCTGGGATGCTGGAATTCTTTAAAAATGTTTACGTCAGCTGTGCAGAATTAATTCCATAGTTGAAAGGAAGTTGAAAGTCTATAAACATAATGAATCTAGATTTTGGGATACAATTTGATTAATTCTCTCATGCTATTCTCCTAGATGAGCTGGAAAGATGTAACCAGGATTACAGGTACAAATGTAACCATGTATACAGGATTACAGATTACAGGATACAGATATTAAGTGGCTCTCAATATGGTTCAAAGACTGAATTCTAGAAGTCCCAGTTAATGACTAATTCTATTCTGGGTTGTTTTTTAAAACCATTTTTATCATTTATTTGGATAAAACCATAGGTGATACTCTTCTCAAATATGTAGATGATATAAAAGTTGGAGGGGTAAGAGGCTGCCAATATGTTAGATGGCTGAATTAAAGTCCAAAAATACCTCAGTGTCCTCAAATAGTGGTCTGAAACCAGCAAGTTAAAATTTGAGATAAATGACAAATCATACACTTAAGTTCAGAAAATCAGTGGTCCAAGTACAAGACTGAACCAGCTTGGCTTAATGGGAGGCCCATGTGCTAAAGACCTTGGAGCTTAAGGGGGCTACAATCAATTTTTTTTAACAGCCTACTTTGTGCCAGGCATTGTGCTAGGCTCAGGAATGCCAATACAATGAATGAAACAATACCTACTCAAAAGTAGCTTACCAATAAATGTGGTATCATGGGGCAGGGGATGAGGAATTGGAGAAAAAAGGCTAAAGAAATCTTAATTTTGTCCATAGAAATGATAGTGATAATCAAACTGTTCTCTTTTATAATTATACCCCATTTGCAATATTTTCTACAGTTCATAGATTGGTGAGTTCGTCTCTAGAACTCAATTTGGAGAATTACCCATGTCAGCCATGATCCCTTCTAATTTGGCTCAACTTCTGATTATCCAGACTACTTTTTTACCTCCACTTCAGTGGTCTTTCCACTTTTTCCTCATATAAGAGGGTATTTTCCCTTCAGTCCCTTCAGACTTTTTAATGTCTCTTTTATTGTGCTCATACCCTACTAGAATGTAAACTCCTTCAGGGCAGCGGTCATCCTTCTTTTTACTTATATTTATATTTCCAGCACTTAATATAGTATCTGACACAGTATATAATAAATGTTTTATCTAATCCAATCTAGCCTAAGGCTAACACACCTGATGAGGAATGATGACAAACTGGAGCAGTCTAGATGAGATGGCCAGAATGATAAAATTTGTTTGAAAGCATGTCTTAAAGGGATTAGTTAAAGGAATGTCTAATTATCAGTCAACAAACATTTTTTCAGTGCTTCATACATGCCAAGAACTGAACTAATTGCTGAAGATGCAAATAAAGAAAATATACATCTCAGACCTGTTTAGTCAGATAAAGAAAACCTCAGGGAAGACAAAATCCAATCTTCAAATATTAGAATGGCTACCATATGGAATATTGGTTTAATTTATTCCATGTAAGTACAGAAGGCAGAGCCAGGGAGAGAGACAGATTTTGCCTGTCATTACAAGGAACTTAACCTACCAATCACAACTGTTCAACAATAGAATAGATTACCACATTATATCATGAACTTCCCATCAGTGGAGGTGTTCAAACAGAAGCAATGAATGGACATTTGTCAAGGTAGTCATAAAGAGGTATTTTTTTATTGTTTGGAAAATTTAAATTGGATAACAATGGTAGCAACAAGAACAATAACAATAATTAGATCATAGATCTTGGGCTAGAAGAGACTACAGAAATCATTTAATTAAATCTTCTCATTTCATATGAGCAAAATGAACTTGAGTTAAATGATATGCCCAAGATCAACCAGTTACTTAGCATCAGAGGTAGGATTTGAATTCAGGCCTTCTGATTCCAGAGCTCTTTTCACTGTACCATGTTAATTGTTAATGAATTAAAAGTTTCTTCAAATCTCAGGTTCTATGATCTTATAAACAAGTGCATTGCTCTTGATTTTGGACGGAAATCATAAAATCTTTGATGGAGTCTTTCAGACTTTATAGTTAGTCTCACTGTATACCCCGAATAGCCTCTCCATATTAAATACACTCATATGCAGTATAACTGATACCTATAAATATCTTTCCAATAAAAGTGGGGTCATGTATTTCCTAGTGATCATCTTCCGCTGCAGGCAGTGTGATAAAGCAGCAGGCTCAAGGCCAAACAACTTTCTCCAGTCTACAGATTCAATAAGTTAAAATATGTTTAGGAAGAGAGCTGGAGGCCAAGCTCACTCTGTATTTTAAAATTACATGGAGACGGCTTATCCAGCATAGGTGCAGCAGCTACAGAGAGTCAATCTCATTTTAAAGGGGCATTGATGAGCCACACAGCCTAACACAATCCCATTTGAATTTGGGGAGCAATAAGATAGTATTAGATTTAGAGAGGTGGCTTTTGGTGAAACTTCGGTCATCAAAAGGCTTTTTGTGATTGGCCTTTGGATACCATATAGTCCATATAGTCCTAGTACATCCATGAAAACTCATCAATGAAAGAAATGAACAAGTGAATGTCATTTCTAAAGAACCTGTTGAAAATCTTTCTCTGCTCTGCAGTGTAATGGACTGAAAAGACTCCTAGATCTGGAATCAGATAATTTGGATTTGATTCCTGACTTTTCTCCCTGTGTGAATTTGAGGAACCTTCTGATTTTTCTGGACCTTAGTTTCTTGATTTGTAAAATGAGGGGATTGAACTAGATAATCTCTAAATAACATTTAATCCACAACAATATAATCTCTTCTAGGAATACATCTATGATCAATGGAGTATGGTACAATTAGAAGGGCACTAATTCTTCAAATCCCACTTCTGATGATTACTATATATGTGACATTGGGCAATTCCTCTGGGCTTTAATTTCTTCATCTGTAAAATGAAGTTCCCTAAATGTCACCTTTTGAAATCTAGATCTATGATTATCTTTGTGATCTTGGAATCATAAAGCTCAAAAACAACTTTCATATTCAGGGAAGGTTTAATACCAAAGGGCCCCTTGAATGAGTTAATTTGTAGTAATGGAATGAAGTCATTTATTTATTCCACAAATATTATTACAAAATAATCACCTGATACAATCCTTGCTGTAAGTAGGAATTTTACAAATCTTTGTTGAGTAAGTTCCATCTGGTAATTAAAAGGAAAGTGAAGTATAGATGCACTTTGGTTAGTAGACCTAGAGCATTGAGTGGACATCTACTTCAATCTCCTCATAATATAGGTGATTGAGGGACAGGGAAATGATTTGCATAATGTCATTCAAGTAGTAAGTGGCAGAGACAGTACAGTTAGGTCCCAATCAATGCAAATAATGAATTTCCCAAAGTGATCAGGTTTTTTGATTCACATTGCATATTTTCACTGGACTGGAACCAATTATCATAGGCTACATAATTTTATTAACTTTGAATAATGTGAATTGAAATACATGTAATCACTTTGGGGAATTCATTGTTAGTATTAATTGAATAGGATCTTGATGCATTAGAACTCATATCCTTTGACCTCAAATTGATCTTACCATATCACCATGCAGTTTCTCTAAATCAAATTGTATGAATAGTATGCTCCCAAAAGCAGGAGCTTTATTTATAAAAATAAAATGTTTCAGCCTTAGAGATTCTTGAAAATATCCATGGAATCCCTGTGAGAATAACCCCATAAAAGACCTCTTTCTACCCAATGGTGACTCTAAAAATTGCATGATGAAGGTAGTTGGCATTTTGACTCCCAACTTTGACTGGAAGTCATGAAAACTAGATCTTAGCATCTATTCTACTATTAACTCCCAATGTAACCTTGAGCAAGGTAATTTATCTTTATCTAAGCCTTAATTTCTTCTTCTACAAAATGAAGGCACAGTATGAGATGGTGTGACATTTGGAGTAAGAAAATCATGAAATTATAGGAAATTTAGAACTGGGAGGGCTTTAGAAAATACAATTTTCCTTATTTTATAGATAAGAAAATGGAGGTTCAGAGATAAAAAGATTTGCCAAAGGGAATGGCAGAGCTTTCAGGTCCTTTGACTGTATATCCAACATACATTACATTATAGCAGAATCTGGGTTAATGGGAAATAGTATGGCACAATATAAAGAACTCTGGCTCAGAAAGCAGGAGACCTGGATTCAAATCCTATCTCTGACATTTATTACCTATAGTCTTTGCACAACTCACTTAAATTCTGTTGGCTTCCCTCCAATTCCTTATCTACCAAATGAGAGCAATGAATCAGATGACCTCTGAGACCTCTTCTAGCTCTTCTAGCATCTATGATGCTGTGAGTCATTTAACCTCTCTGGTCCTTAGTTTCATAATTGGTAAATTAGGGTACTCAAGTAGATGATATTTAGTCTCTTCCAACTCCAAATGGATGACTCTATGATTCTAGGACAATCTCCAAGGTCCCATATGGCTCTATAACTGCACATTAATCAACCAACAAGTCTTTATGCAGTGTTACTATGTGCTACATGCTGGGGATACAAAAACAAAAAAAGTAAAACAGTTAGTTAAGCAGCAGGCACTGATGAAGTGGTTCCTGTGAGCCAGGCACTGGGGTAAGCACATGGGAAACAAAGAATAGCAAAAACGGAGGAACTCAGTCATCAGAGACAACATGCAAACAACTATGTATATAGAGGATATTTCTATATCTATATCTATCTATATACATATATACCTCTATCTATATAGATATGGATATAGATACATAGAATATATTGGAAATAATTTTAGAAAAAAGATACAAGTAGAGGTAAGGGAAGACCTAAAAATATACCAAAAACATATAAAAGTATGGGTAAGGGGCAAAGGGATGAGGAAAATAGAAATATGAAAGGCTCTATTATAATGGCATTTAAGTTCCAAAGAGAGGATTTTGTTTTATTTGATCCTTGAGGTCATAGGTTCCAATAAATGAATTTACTGAGTAGGGGATTGACCTACATTTTGGCAGCTGAGTGGAGGACATATTGGATTGGGAAGAGTAGTAAGGGAGAGATGCCAATCCAAAAACTATTGCAATAGTCTGCTGTGTAAGTGTAGGGAAGGGAACACGTACAGGAGACAATATCAAAGTAGAAAAAACCCAAAATATTGTTATTTGTGGAGTGAATGCAAAAGGAGGCAAGGATGACACAGAGGTGAATCTGAGTGAGAGGGAGGATAGTGGTAGTCTTCACAATAATATGGAAGTTTAGAAAAGGGGAAGGTATGGGAGAAAGAAAAGGAGCTCTGGTTTTGACACGATGAGTTTGAGATGTCCAAAAGGAAGTTGACAATGTGACATCAGAGCTCAGGATAAAGGATTAGAGAATAAGCTACATAAAGGTGATAACTGAAACCAGGGAGCTGATGAGATCACCAAGCAAGATAATATAGAGGGAGAGAAGACCACCCAGGTCAGAACCTTGATGACTACCCACAGTTAATGAGAATAATAACCTAGATGAAAATCTAGCAAAAGAGACTAAGAAGAAGTCATATAGCAAAATGGTAAACAAAGACAAACAAGGACAGAACAGTGTCACAAAAAGTTTAAAAAATATCAAGGAGAAGAGACTTTCAAAGGCTACAGAGAGATCAAGAAGATAAGGAATAAGAAAAGGGCAAGATTCAACAATTAAGTTCATTGATGACTTTAGAGAGAGCATGTTGCATCAAATATTGAGACCAAAAACATAGATTGTAAAGGTTTGGAACTGAATGAGAGAAGAGAAAGAGTAGAGATCTTTCTTAAAAAGTATCCTAAAAAAAAAAAAAAAGGGAGGAGAGATATAGGATGATAGCTGGCATGGATGATTGATTCAGGTAAAGGTATTTTAAAAGACAGGAAAGATGTGGGAATGTTATAAGCATCAAGGAGTAAACTTGCTGGGAAAGAATAAAGATTA
The DNA here is from genome assembly GCF_016432865.1 of Antechinus flavipes. Lineage (NCBI taxonomy): Eukaryota > Metazoa > Chordata > Mammalia > Dasyuromorphia > Dasyuridae > Antechinus > Antechinus flavipes. The sequence goes on along the minus strand of NC_067399.1, from coordinate 443,048,857 downwards.
AAGAAAAAAAAAGAAGTAGAAACTTGATGAAAAAGATGGGAGAGTATATGATCAAAGGAGCATGTAGAATGTCTTTTTCTTGGAAAATAAGAAGGGCTACTTCTTCACGAGATTCAAAGGTGATGGGAGACATAATAGGGGGAAATATCTAAGTAATGGGAAATGAAGAAGGAATAATGGCTTCATATTTTTCCCCAGAGGCATATGAGATAAAGTTCTAGTTAAGAAGTAGTCCTGATTGATTCTGTTTTTCCCTCCAAATACCACCATTCATTTTAAATTCAAACCTAGTTTTCATTCAAATATTTTAAGTTTTAATTTTATTATATCACTACTATTCCAATAGCATCATCCATTACTTTTTCATCATCAACAATGATGCTCCAATGCAGCAGATAGATGATTTTGGCTCAGCATCAGAATTAAATCAGGACTGGGATCTATGAGTTCAGTGATATAGGGAATGTTTGAATAAGGGAACTCCCTCTACCAAAGCAAGTTGAGACCACTTCTGCAATTTATAATCTCAGAAAGATGTTTAGAACATGAAGGAGTTAATGGGGTGACCAAGCTCACAGACCAAATATATGTCAGAAGTGGGACATGAATTCAAGTGGCTATGTTCTTGAAGCTTGTTCCCATTTACTATGATAAAATGTCTCTTTAGTGCTGGGTTAAGTAAACAAAAATAAAATTAACTGATATTTGTATAGTATTTTAAGATTTGCAAAGTACTATAAATAAATTTGGTCCTCAAAAGTCATCAAAATAAGCACTAAAATGCAAAAATATTAATTAGCATGCTCAGAGTGGTACAATTAATTAGTGAATGAGAATGAATCTGAACCTAGGATTTCCTAACTCCAGACTAATATTGATATTTCTACTAATTCTATGCCATCCCTAAAAGATGTAATAAAGTTCAGAAGGCTGCCATTTATGGGGTAGAAGATGAACCCTACATAAGCTAACCTAAACTCATCACCAGAAAAATGTCATTTATAAAGACTATGTAGAAATTGCCCTTAGTGACAAAAGCACAGATCTTTCATAGAATTTTCCTATTTCCACAAAATTCTAGTGACATCATGGGTTAAATAGGCTTCCGTGGGCTCATCTGAGAATAAAACTACCATATATAATGTTGCTTCTGGGGGAAAATGCACACTGAGTTCCAAATTACTGACTAACAAATGAACTTTTGGAACTGAATCCGTTTGGAAGCTGAAGTTGGTCTGTATTTCAGTTGTCGTAGCAACCAAACTGAATCAACCATTCAAGCAACTAGGCCCATTCACTGTCTGGCCATAGACCTATAAATGATCACACCCAAAGGAATAAACTAGTCTGGTTTGGGAAATGTCCATTGTTAATATTTAAAGGAACATCTGACACAGCCCAAAGATGTCACCAATACAAGCAATCATAATAGGAATCTTCACGGTGGGATTACGGTTTTGTCTGTGTCCCAGTGATAGCAATGGCAAATCAAACTGATTATTGTGAATACAGAGGCCTATCCATTGGCAAATACATCGGGGTATGGAATTCTGATCAATCTCTACTGCCCTCCCCTACAGCTTTCTAATGATGAAGGGAAAAAACATTCCAAGACTGGAATGGACTGGTCTATTAAAAACAAATGAAGCTGGGGCAGTTAGGAGGCGCAATGGATAAAGCACCAGTCCTGAAGTCAGGAGGACCTGAGTTCAAATCTGGCCTCAGACACTTAATACTTCCTGGCTGTGTGACCCTGGGCAAGTCACTTAATCCCAACTGCCTCAGCAAAAACTAAAACTAAAACAAATGGGGCTATAGGCTAAAATAAACCACCCTACAAGATGGCTGTCACTAAGAAATGACTGCCTGATGGGACACAAGCTCAGCCTTCCAGCAGATGTCTTCCCTTCAGGTATTCATTACTCACTGCTCAAATCACACCATCTATTCTTTCTTCTGATCCCCATGCTCCACCTTGGCAATCACTAGGAAGGAACTTCCACACCCAATTTGGTTATGAGGAAACTGAGCCTTACAGATTTGTCAGTCCTTCAGAAGCCTGTCCTTGAAGGGGATAACAGAGATGTAGAGCTGGAGAAGACACTGGTGGTTACCTCATCAAACTTTGTATCTTACTGGGGAAGGAACTAAAGCATTGTAAGATATCAAGTGATATGACCAAAATCATATGGATAATAAGAGACAAAATTGGGATTTGAACTCTAAATTCTGGGTTCTTTCTATTACACCATACTATCAACAACTTTGGAAAGAAAGTATAGAAAGAAATATAATTCTCTAATAACGGAATAATAATTACATACCATATACATACATCCTGTTTTTATGTATTTTTGTTTTTGTTTTTTTGCTGAGACAATTGAGGTTAGGTGACTTGCCCAGGGTCACACAGTCAGGATGTGTTAAGTGTCTGAGGGCAGATTTGAACTCAGGTCCTCCTGACTTCAGGCTGGAGCTCTATCCACTGTGCCACCTAGCTGCCCCCACTAACTAGTTTTAGAACTCTTTTAGCTCTAGTTTCCTAATCTGCAAAATGGGAATAATAATAATAGAACCAAAAGCATAGGGTTCTTGTGAAGATTATATGAAATTTTACAAATACATATCTCTGTGTGTATATATATATCACCTTAAAGCACTATGTAAAGGTTATTATTATTATTATTACTAAACATTTTAGGTACTAAATAAATGCTTAGATGAGGATTGAAAAGATTATTCCCACCGTAGGCTGAGGCATGTATGAGCTACACTAAAAATGGATCATGCCATTATAAAGAATATAATATCCATAAGGAGATAAGGGATGAATCTATTGTGTTCATCTCCAATAAGGCCCTATCTTAAGTCTAGTATTTAATTCTGAGCACTATTTTAACTGTTCATTGGAGTGAATCCAGCGCTCAAATATACAGGATAAAGAGGAAACTTAAAACCATACTGTATCAGAATCCATTGAAGGGACTGGGGATGTCTGGGGAAAAAGAATTTTGAGGGGGACAAGTGAACTGTCTTCACTTATCTGTAGCACTATCACATGGAAGACAGTGAAGACTTACTCTTCTTGGTTTAAAGAGCAGAGCTAAAAACAATGGGTAAAAGTTACAGAAAGAAATAATAATGATCAGAAGTAGAATTTATTAGAGAAAAAACAGGGCCAGTAATCACTAATCTCAGAAAAAGTTAAAGCTAAAATAGGTCTGTAGAAAAGAGAAAAATAGGGAAACCACACTATATGTCAGTCATATTAATCAATATGTTTTATTTAAAATGAATAGTATAAGGAATGGAATATTGTTGTGGTGTAATAAATGATGAGTTTGTGGATTTGGAAAAACCTGAAAAGACAAAGACTTATAAAGGATGATGTTAGCTACCTTTATAGAAACAGAGGACAAATAAGCACATTCTGACCCCCCCCCCATATATATAATTACCGATATGTGTATGTGTGTGTGTATATATATATATATATATATATATATATATATATATCCAAACTTAATTGTAGACTTCTTGGGGGAGGTGGGAGCAAGGAAAAGGGAGAAAAAAGTAAAGTAGAAACTGCAAAGAAGAGAACAAAATAAAACCTACAAGGAAGCAAAGAAAAGAGACAGTTCTGAATACAATGTGTAGTATTTATTAAATAGGCTTTTTTGAAATGGAAATTTATTGTTTTGCATCCTCTCTTATGGAGTGCTGTGCACATGGCAATATTTTTCCTTCTTTCCCTCCATTTTCTTTTCTTTTTTCTTTTTCTACTTGGTATTTAAGTTTTAGATGAATAAATACATTCAAAATTTAGAGAAAAGTTGTAGGGAAATAGATTGTGACTCGGTGTCAGGTAGATTTTTCTAACAATTAGTATGGAAAGAATTTTTTTTCAAGTAGTGAGTTCAATGTCCTTGGAGTGCTTCAAAGAGAAGTTAAATGTTACTAGTAGAGGGAGAGAGAAGATTCTTATTCAAGTGTGGGTAGCATGAGATGGAAATCCCTTTTACCTTGGAGAATGTGGGCCTTGACCCACAATGGCCAATGTTTCCTGAATATCTTTTCTTTATTATTGTAAACAACAAACTTTTCTATCTGTATCTAACAGACCACAGCAATTGTGAAGGCTAGTTACAAGCTGCATTTTCCATGAATTTTCCTATGCCCAAATTCCTATGAAAATGATCCCTTTGATTCTCATCTAATCCTACTGTCCATTATGTTCAACATCAACAACAGCAATAATAAATAAAATATTTATATAATGCTTTAAGGTCTGCAAAGCACTTTACATATATTATTGCATCTGTGAGTTAGTTGAAAAATAGTGTGAGGTTTTAAAAAATGGAAGATGTTTGTCTAGCAGAATGTGAAGTAAATATGGTAGATGTCTTTTTAGGCATTTGAGGAATTATCCCCTAGAAGAGGAACTGAATTTGCTCTCCTTGGCCACAGAGGGCAGAAATGAGAGCAATTAATCAAACATGAAGAGACAGACTTGGGCTCAAGCAAGGCAAAACTTTCTGACAACTGAAGCTATCCAGAAATTGAACAGGCAGCCTTAGAAGGGAATGAGTTCCTGTTCAGTAGAGATCATTGGCAAAAGCCAAATTGACACCTGCTGGCAACATTGCATAGGGAATTCCTGTTCAAATCTTACTGGACTATGTGGCCTCCATGGGTTGCTTTTAAAGCAGAGATTCTGGAATTCTATAATCCTCTCAAAAACTCCTTTGAGTCAAAAACACTTTGTACTTATGGGATTGACATAGTGATGAGATTAGATTCAGGGTACCAAAATGATGAGATTAGAGTTCTTGGTGGTCAGGGAGTTTAATGATGAAGTTAGTGGCAGGTTTGGGGTTCAGGGAACCAAATGAAGAGGTCTGACTCCTCTAGGTTCCACTAGGATTCGGCACAGGACAGGGAGTTGTGGGAACCCCATTTCTGGGGGCACAGAGGTCTTTCATAAAGGAATTTACAAACCCGAAAAGCTGGACTGGTAAAAAGAAGTTTATTATAGACATTGGGAAGTCAGCCTTTGCTATGCATGAATAGAAAGACTGAATTCCTCAGTGGCAAGATCCTGCAGAGAAGTAAAGCTTCTAGCAGAGAAATCCCAATAGAGAGGTATAAAGTCTTGTTAAGGAAATAGATGAGAAAGATAAAGAAAGGGTAATGCTGAAAGAAAATATCATTTCAGTGGGCAGAGGTTTCCTTGGCATAACATGACATGGAATGTTAGGTCCTCTGCAAGGACTGAGTTTAAAATTGACTCTTTTTATAATAGAAGCCTTGGCTGCAAGCTGGGGGCTGCTCTTATGGAGGCTGATCAGCCAGCTTGAGCTGGAATTGAATAGAAAATCTTAGAATTGAATGTGTGAATCTTCAATTCAGTAGGGTTGGAATCTCCAGCTCCCCAGCCCCACTTAGATAACAGAATGAAGTTGTTTGTCCTGAGGCCAGAGGCCAGAATTCAAGGAGACTCTCTCCTTCAAGGAACTTCTCAAGTTCTTTACCTCTTGGCTCTCCCCCTAAGTCAGAGAGAGAGAGAAAGAGAAAGAGTTTCAGGGCTCTCTTGGTCAATAGTACCCCATTGATTAATGGTGGTAAAGCTAGTTAATAACTATTATATAGACATCAAAAAAGAAATTTTACCAAAAAAACAGAAATGAGAACAAAAGAGTCTTTCCTGAGCAAACATGTTATTTTTTTATCTGCGATTCTTTTTGTCTTTATACACTAAATAACAAAATAAAAAAGAAGAAAGGAAGAAAAAGAAAGGAAAGGGGGGAAAGAAAGAAGATAGGAAAGAAAGGATGAAAGGAAAAAAGGAAGGAAGGATTGAAAGAGAGAAAAAAGGAAGGAGAAAAGGAAGAATTAAAGAAGGAAGGAAGGAAGGAGGGATAAAAAGAAAGAGGGAGGGAAGAAAGGAAGGAAGGAAATGATGCAAACTGTGTCCCCTTTAATCTTTGGAGGTAAAAGTCTAAAAGGGACCTTTGGGAGAAGGATGTTCCTAACTCTCAAAACCCTTCCCAGACAACTCCCAGATAAGTAATCTTATTCAACTGGAAATCTTGGCCTGGGGCATAGTCAACATCCCCTTTTGAGTGGCTCAAACTGCTCCCCAGCTCCAGGCCAAGACTGACCCAATATAAACAACAGTTTCTCAATCTATCTTTGTAGAAGTCCTAACAGGATTTTTTGCATTAAGCTTACTGCTTTTTTCTTCTTGGTGTACTGTTTTCTTAGTGTACATAAATCCATTCTTTGCCACAAACCTTGTGCCTGTATTTATTGGGGTTTGCTAATTCTTTCACAAAACCTGCACAACAGGCCAAGGGGATCCCATTGCTGTTAGGGGATCTCTTACTTATCAGGAAGAAAAAAGAAAGAGTGAGAGAGGAAGGAGAAAAGGAAGAGAGTCTCTTCTGTGGATTGCTTGCCCCTGTCCTTTGTAAGGACCTTCAAGGTCCTTACAAACATGGAATCAATTGGTGTTTGTTTTTTTAATTCCCCAGCATTTAGTAAATAATACACATGATAACTTTTAATACTTTTTCATTAAGAAATATTGATTATTGGGGCAGCTAAGTTGAAAACACATGAGTTCAAATCTTACCTCAAATACTTATCTGCCATGTGACTGAGCAAGTCACAACTTCTCTGGGTTTCAGTTTCCTCATATTTAAAATGGGAACAATAGCATCCATCTTCTAGAGTTTTTGTGAGGATCAAATGAGATAAACATGTAAAAGTCTTTGCAAACCTTAAGAAGAGTTATAAAATGTTGGGGCAGCTAACTGGGTCAGTGGATAGAGCACCAGCCATGAAGTCAGGAGGACCTGAGTTCAAATCTGGTCTCAGACACTTAACACTTCCTAGTTGTGTGACATTTGCCTCAGAAAAAAAAAAAAGAGTTACAAAATGTTAACTATTATTATCCCCTCCAGTGGAGGGGAGTTGCCTGTCTCAGTGAAGTTATGATTCCATTAAGAATGGACTTACACCTAGTGGGAGAAGACAGTCTTTGGCTGATATCTCAAATGGAGCAATGACTGGTTTAAATTTTATATTTCATCAATAATTTGTTTGGTTATCCGGTCACAGGAGGTGCCTAATCAATAAATGGTTGTTGAATTGAATGTGTGGAGGGAAAAGGGTAAGCCAGCAGGTAATGAGTTGTTTTTGAAGGAAGTGAAGAGTCTATCAGGTAGGGTTAGATAACATCTGTCTCTTCTAAGAGTGAATGGAAAAGAATATTCATGACAAAGGCTTGATATCCTGATACTTAATAATAAGTATTTCAAAAGAAGATGGGAAGGGTTATTAAGCATGTGTCATATACAAAGCACTGGGGATATAAGAAGAAAAGGAATACAGTCCCTGCTCTCAAGGAGCTCACATTCTAATGCGGGAGACAATACACATGGAAAGTTTTGGCTACAAGTCAGATGGAAAAGCTTTGTGGTCCTTAGGGAGCAGCAGCAGAGCAGATGGTAATGCTTCATCTTTAGTCATTTCCATTGATAAAATGATAATCACTTTCTGATGTTGGGCCATTTGACAGTGCCAAGGATTTTGCTGGCAAGAGCTTTCTTCTCTGGGTCCTTAGTGGCTGAGCCTGTAGCTCTTGCACGAAGGTGCCAGGCTACATCTTCATCATTATCCTTCCAAAAAGGATGGCTGAGGGCAGTAGGCTGAAAGCCTTACTGTTTCTGAGGTTCCTGGATTCTACACAATTGTTCTGGACAATGAGAGTGAAAGAGAAGAGCCATTTGGATATGATTGCTTAGGAAAGAAGAAAGAGAAGCTGGGAGCTTTTAGTCTGGTTGGGGATCACTCCGTTGCCAGAAGGATGATTGATCCCCAGAATGGGATAATCAATTCTCTGCCCTAGAAGGGACCTTAAAATTTGATTAATTATTACTTAAGAAATTGAGGCCCATCCAGAGGAAGTAATTTCACCAAGTAGAAGGAAATGGGAGACAATCTCAGTGCTTTAGATATGCTTTTTCCTTTTTTTTTTTTTTAAAGTAGTATTTTATTTTCCCAAATATATGCCAAGATAGTTTTAAACATTCACTTTTGCAAAACCTGTTGTTCCAAATTTTTCTCCATCTCTTTCTCCCCACCTTCCTTCCCTAGGCAGCAAGTAATTGCTATAGTTTAAATATGTGCAATTCTTCTAAAAATATTTCCATATTTGTCATGCTGTGCAAGAAAAATAAGATCAAAAGGGGAAAGTAAACATGAGAAAGGGGGGAAAAAAGCAAACAAACCACAACAAAAACATGAAAATAGTCTGTGATCCATCTATGGTTCTCTCTCTGGGTGAAGATGACTCTTTCCATCACACATCTACTGGAATTGCCTTGAATGCTCATTATTTCAAACAGCCAAGTCCATCATAGTTGATTATTACATAATGTTGTTGCATACAATGTCCTCTTGGTTCTGCTCACTTCACTCAGCCTCAGTTCATGTAAGTATTTCTAGGCTTTTCTGATATCAGCCTACTCATCGTTTCTTATAGAATAATAATATCCCATTACATTTATGGACACACTTTTTATACCTCATCAAAAGGACAAAGTAATCATCAGGATAAGTTCAGACTTACTTAAGTAACAAACTGGAGCCATATTGTACTTATTAAGGACAGGAAAAAGGAACAGAGAGTTGCTGAGCTGAGCCAAGACTGGCACTTAAGGGCTCCTTATAGAATACTTAGATTAAAGTGGCCACTATGATTGAGCAGCACTTTTCTGACCACAAAAAAAGGGGGAAAATTTAAGATCCCTAGAGAACAATGTAAGGACTGGTGATTTCAGAGACAAAGGAATAAAACTGAAGCAGATATTCCCTTGCTAGAAATCTCCTGAAGGACAATCTTCAATAATGAAAATACTTATGTTACAGAAAGATTCTACCATACAGGAGCCATTGAATCTGAAATAGGAGATATGCTTACCTATCTCTAAATAACCCATCTGTAATGGGCTCTATGGAATGCTAAAGGTCAGGGCTTCCAGCCCTAATTTATATCAGTTTTAATGGTCAGGAAGGGGGATTGCCATTGAGGCAGAACAATTCAGGGAAACTGAAGTAGATTCATTTAGGGAAACTGAGGCAGAACAATTTGGGGAAGCTGAGGCAGAACAATTAAAGGAAACTGTGGCATTACACTCCCTGTCTCCAAATCCAGCCAGCTATCCACTTTTTTACTCAGCTGCCTGTCAGTTTATAAACCAGGTTCCTTGCATATATTGTTCAGACTGTATGGCTACTGAAGTCCTTTCTAATTCTCAGATTTCCTGATTCTGTAATAATTATTCTAGATTAATTATCTGCAAAATGAATCCATGAAAAATAAATAAACTTTGACCTGTTTATATAATACATATTTTCAAAGACTGATCAAGAAAAATTTCCCATTACACCATTAGCGCACATTGTGCACTGGGGATATAACAAAAGAAAACCCTTTCATTCAGCATCAAATTTCATGTGACTGTTTCTCCTGAAGTAAAAAGCTAAGTTAAATAGCTTACAAGGAGGCAATAGGAGAAGGGCAGCCTTGAAGGGTTCCATGTTATATGGTCAATGAGAACTGTAATCCCTGACAGATCATTTGAAGCCCAATATCCTGAGACAACAACAAGACACTCATGTCCTATGAAGGCATGAAAGTCCAGGAAAGACTCTCCTTTGATTCCTAGCAACCTGGACAGAGATTTTTTTTTTAAACTCCTGAAAGGAGGCTTGAGAAAGTTGGCCCATTAAATGCTGCAAATTCATTGCTGTGCATCCCAAGTGGAATACAAATAAGGAAAAATGGTAAAACACAAAGGATGAAAAGAAAATACCTTGTGATCATTAAAGAGACAGTTTGCTACTTAAACATTGCCTGTGGGCATGGCTCACTGAAGGTCTGAGTGGCTGTATGTTCTGCTGCACTTTACAAATGCCTTCAGGATGGCCATGCATCACAACAATGCCTTCCATCTTCGATAAAGGAACATAAAGAATAGTTCATACTGAAGGGTGTAGGAATAACTTTTCATTTTCTCCCCTTTTGGAAAAAAAATTTGGGCTCATAGGCACATACACATACATACTCAACACACGTTCACACACACACAAACACACACACACACACAACCATCTCTCCCTGGGAATATTTTTCTTTGGCATGTGTTGATCAAATGCCCCGGAGATTAATTATTTCCAGAATCCCTAGGAGAAGAATGCTGGTGACCATGTGCAGGTAATTCATTTTTCCAATATAATTAACATGGGGATGTCACATGGGAGGGCAGCAAGAGCTGCCAAAGAGAGGTTCAGAAGAATAAGTCTAGGATCTCTGGGAATTGATGCACAAACTCCGAACCCAAAAACACAGTCATTCTTCAGCCCATTAGACAAGCAGAAATCCCCAAGCGTTTGGGAGCATCTCTCCTTTTGCATATGCTGAACACGCACAAAGGCAAACACATGCACAAATACTGCAGGAATGTTTTTTTTATGTGGCAATCCCCCACATTTTTCTGCTGCTGAAATGAATGATTAATGTTTATTGTAAAAACTATTTATTACCACAGGGACATTATTTGCTGTACTTTTGATAAGAAAAAAAGCACCATACATCTGTTGATTCTCATTGTCATAATGTCTGGCTACATCAAAAAGCACCTGTGTTGTAATAGGGAAAAAAACCACCCTAAGGCAAATATATTAGGTTCCTGATATTCACAAGTGGGTGACAGACAGCTATAATGGGGCCTCTTATACAAGTATAACTTACATGCATTTATACAGAGCTCCCTCTCTTACTCAGTCTATGAGAGCCATCCATCATCCTGCTTACCTTGGTGTAATACAGAGGTCCTAGAACACCTGTCAATCTCTCTGTCGGCTGGAAGGATCTCTGGGTAGCATCTGCATGGGGAGAGCATCATTTCTCAAGTTTTTTTTTTTTTTTTGAGGGGAAATAGGCTGCCAGGATCTGAGAAATGGGATAGGAGCCAGAAATTTCTTTTCCTAGAGCCAGGTAATGCCGCCTGTTTTTGTTGTTTGTTTTTGTTGTTTAGACTCAGAGCAAGCCATGTTGTGTGGCAATTTTTATATGTTGCTTCTGCTGTTGTGAGAGTTTTCAGATGTTATCCTGAGGTTCTTCTCCATCCCTCTCCCCACATCCCCAGGAAGTGACCCATTATTCTGGCATTAATATGATGTTTCTTGCCTTATTCTTACTGCTTCATTCAAAAACACTGATGAAGATTGGTTTCTGAAGGAGGCTTTGCCATAATAGGGAAAACATTGTTTCTGGAGTCAGAGAGTCTGGTATCAACTGCTAATTCTGTTGCTTAAAACTGGTATAAAGTTGGTTAAGTTTCTTAATATTCCCTTTTTTAAAAAAATGAAAAATGAGAGGCTTTGGCCAAATGGTCCCTCAGCCCTTTCCAGCTCCAGGACTTATCCTCTGATTCATCTGATGGCTGATGATTGATTTGTCCTAATTCATCCTGCTGAGCTGGGCCTTTAAAGGTAAGAAGGCAGGGAGAGAGAGACAGACAGAAACAGAACAGACTACATTTTGGAGAGCTGCAGAGAAATGCAGAGAGAAGAGAGATAATCTAAAAATATGAACTTGGCCCCCTGATGGTAGATATACCTATAAAGCTTCTCTAGGAAACTAGGAAGTCTTTTGTGAGAGGAGGAACTGCGTCTCCTGGCTGGCAGCAAACAGAGGCAGCTACAGAGGTAGGGGCCACTAAGACAGCTAGAAGTTGATGGAATGTGAACTAATAGCAGTAGAAAAATTGAAGTTCTTTAATCATGATGATGATGATGATAGTTAACATTTGTAGAGCAATTAATATGTGCAAGGCATTGTGCTTAATGCTTTATAATAATTAGCTCATTATTCCCATTTTACAGATGAAGGAACTGAGGTAAACAGTCAAGTAACTTATCCAGGTTCAGCAGGTCAGGAATTGTCTGAGACCCCCTTTTAACTCAGGTCTTTCTTATTCCAGACTAGATGGTTAATCTTGAACCAATTCAATAGGTTCTAGACTATGCTAGAGTTAGAATTGAGGAGCAGAAAAGCACAGAATGTCCATAGAAGAGCACAAAAGCAAATGCTGCCTTTGACTGGTATTGTGAGGAATGTGGACTATGCTTTTCCACTTGGTATGGGAGAAGTCAATGCTTTATCAATCTTGAGTTCTTTTCTCTTACAAGAAGTGTTCACCCATAGTAGTACTAGTTGCCTAGAACAGGGCTCATCTTTTGACCTCAGAACTCATTTATAAAATTAGTGATCATCCCTGACTCAGATCTTTTGTTTAAAGATTATATCTATCCATATTTAGAAATTAAATTTAGAAATGAAAACATCTTAATATTATGAAAACGTTTTATCTTATGGATCCCTGAAAGGTTGTGAAGACCCCAGACTATACTTTGAGATCCAATGCTCTAGATAGACTGGACCAGATTGGAGTTTTATAACTGAATTAGGATTTATCACCAGTAAAAGTCTGAGTTGTACACCTATTTTATACCTATATACTCAGGGTCATGTAAAAATTTCTCAAGTGAAAAGGAGTCATGAGTGGAAAAAGTTTAAGAAGTCCTGGTCTAGAAGAGCATATGTTCAATTGGGATCTAGGGTTCACCATGAGGGATTGCTAGTCTATACAATTCTGAGTGAAATTCCCTTTGTAGGAGAAAGTCTGAGTATGCTGAACCTCAGTTCTGGGCCTCATGAACTGGCAGGTCAGTTCTAAGACTTTTCAATAATTACACTTTCTTTGGCTTATGCTGTCATCCAGGATTTCTCTGAGAATACCACAATTTGTCTCACATCTAAAACTCAGTATTACCAAAGCAAAGAGGACTTAGGCTAATGTGAAACTAAGTATTGGTCAGATTTCATTTACTGACACAAAAGCAAATTATTTGCATGTATCTGCATATGTAAATAATTTCCTTTTCCTCTCCAACGGATCTTTGTCTTCTCCAGAAACACAATGATATTAATAATAATAACAAATACCAACATTTATATGGCACTTCCTAAGTGACAAGTTCTGTACTTTGATCTACACACATCTTCAGATTTATAATAAAGCCCTCAATTTCTTCATTGTTTAAAAAAAAAGAAAAGAACTAAGGTCTGACAGATAATCAACCACTCTTCAGATCTAAATAGTCCATATAACCTATAGTGCCAGTGAATAACAAGGTCTAGGGGCAGTTAGTTGGTACAATGGATAGAGCTCCAGCCCTGCAGTCAGGAGGACCTGAGTTCAAATCTGGTCTCAGACATTTAAGACACCCTAGCTGTGTGACCCTGGGTAAGTCACTTAACCCTAATTGCCTCAGCAAAAAAATAAAATAAAATAAATAAAAATAACAAGGTGTTATTTTGCTTAAATTTCTACATTGTAGCCCTACTTCCCCTCCCCCACTGCTTCCCAGCTCTTGCCAGAGAATTCTTCAGCTTTAACCACCAGTTCATCCAACATTTTACCATTGTTATTTAACTAGTTCTAGCTTGAATTCCAATCAATCCCAATATGGCCTAGAAAACTGGTTCTCTTTCTGCCTCCATTAGTTCTGGTTTCTCTTGTCCTGGAGAGACTTATGGTTTCTTGTAAAGACTCAGCAAATATGTCAGGCTCCTTCCAGAAAATCAAGTTCATGTTTGCATATAGTCCATGTTGCTAGGCATTTCTTGACAACCCTACTGGCTTTGTGCCTCTTCTTGTGTGTACCCTTTTAAGGGCCAGACCCAAGGTTTATGATGTGAACTAATCATTAATCATCTTTCAGTAATCAGCAATCATCAATGCATTGTCAATGAGGCAACTAGGACTCAGGACCAGTGGAAGAAAAGGGGTCATTTTAATGTAGTAATAATGCCAGACTCATATCCACTGCATTACTATTAAATAACAACACACATACACACATATACACACAAATGGTTATGCAGCTTACATTTACTTAGAGGAATAGTTTGAAGATTGATGAGATTATATTTGCAAAAGACTGAAAGAACAAACCAAAGATGCCATAAGAAAACAAACTTTTACAGTGTTATTGTTTCAATAATGATGTTGCCAGCAATTCATGATGACAGTGCACCTTAAGATTTACAAAGAATTTCTTTTTTCACCTTCAGACATTAAATGTATTTGCTTATTTACATTTTATATTATTAGTTTGCAACATGGCTATGAAATTTCTTGTTTATCTATTTCAGAATACTGATCTAATCAATTAGTAAAATTTTTTTTGACAAATATTGAACCAGCCACTATTGGGATAAGCTACATAGAAATAATTGCTGTCTGCAAGGTTTGGGATTAGCTGGGTAGTCAAGCTACATGAAATTAGCCAGGAGTCTTTGGATCATAAGTTCACATACCAAGGGCTGGAAGTCTCAAAGGGCATTCAGTTTACTCTCCAGATTTTACAGATGAGAAACTCAGAATCCAGGGAAGTTGAATAATTTGCCTAGGGCCATAAAAAAAGGGAGTTTTGAATCTCAATCATAAGCATCCAGTTCATCAGATGTTGGATATGAATCCAAGTTTTCTTGACTCCAAACTTGGTACTGTCTCTGTCCATTACTTGGGGCAGAAAAGATTATTATCTATGAATTTTGCCACGGTTTTATTTCCTTTTTAATCCCTAAATAAATTTTCCTGCATAGTATTCTTATTTATTCTTTGTCGTAGTTACTCTTACCATTAGAATATTTAAACATGTGCATAAAATTGCTGTGCCATAAAGAACAACAAATGGGAAGAATTCAGGGAAGCACCAAAAGGCTTGAAGAGTCTCTTATTTGGTTTCCTTTCCTCAAGTCTCAGCCCACCCCATCTTCCACACACTTGCCCAAGTGAATTTCCTTAGTGGAATCTAACTATGTTTGGTCTACCTTCCACACCTTGTCTGCATCACCTCTTCATCACTCCCTTTTGGAATCTCTAATTTCCTCCAGGCCTCAGTTTAAGCATCAACTTTTGCACAAATGATGCTCATAACTGCTATTCCCATTCTCCTGTCTTGCAAATATATTGTCTATATTTATGTATAATGCTGCCCACCCTCCTCCATTAGAAACTTCACGCAAACAGGGATGATTTGACACTCTCTTTGTAATCCCAGAGCCTAACACAGAGACTAGTAGATATAACATGGTAGTTACTAAATAAATGTTTGCAGATCAGTTGACTAATTGACTTCTGTGTAGCAATGCAAAATGAAAAAAAAAAAAAGAGGCAAAAGAATAATAGCCATGATAACTATTGTAATGGAAATGAAGTCAATAGGAAGAAACAACAGAACAATAAGCAAATTGAATTGTTGATGTTAGTGCTGTACTGTCAGAGTGAGAGAACAAGTCCTTCCTTTTTCATAATCTCTAAATTCTTTTTTTTCTTCTGGGGAGGGATGCACTTTGTAATAGATTGTGACTGCTTACCTCAGAATATGTATTGTATCAAAACAAAATATACAAACAAAGTCACCATGCTCTGAGTTCCTCATGTACCCCAAATTCCCTTAGTTTCTCTGCTAAATAATAAGAGAAGTAAAACATACCCAATTTACCCAGTTTAAATCATAGCTTTTCTTTCCTTCTCATTTCCTGAAGAGCTGAGGCATGTGCTAATTTGTAATTTTTAAAAAATTCTTCATCAGAGTAGATAGTTCTTTCCCATTCTCTCTTCATTAATGTTTTAACATTTACTACCCTCATTTCTAATGCTGCAATCTTCCATTCTCCTCAAAGCAAGTGTTCCTGTCCCACTCAGGGCATATTGGGATTGTATCCTGACTCTTGGGATCTGTGCATTTTCCCAGTCTGAGTCCAACCATCTGCATCCAAGAAAATATTGACAAGTTTCAAATCCATTGTATTTTTAAAATATATCTTGCAAGCAAGAACTATGTAGCCCGAGCTTTATTTCAGATGTGGCTGTGTTTTATTTAACACCGAATACCAAGCTCTGAGAATAGCTTGCAGGAGAAATGTCAATCAACTCTCCAGCATGATCAAGGCACCCATTCCCTGGCTCATTAGGGCCTTCTCATTCTGTTTAAGCTGTTCACATTTATACGTCGTAATTAGGAACTTAGCGATTCTGACTGCTAAACAGAAAAGCTCACTGGGTACATTCACATGCCTGAATTTTAAATATGCTTACTCCCTGTTAACCCAGTTCCTCAGGTAAATACTGCTGGCTGAATTCCTGCACCCTGAGCCATGAGATTTGGGGACAGAGAAACAGAACAGCTAATTGCATTGAAACATATATTGATTATTGTTTTTCATGAACTGTTAAATGTTTGTTGCCAAATGATTATGCCACAGAGTTTTAGATAACTGATTTGTGGTTGGTTTCCCATATTGACCCTAATCAGGCTCTGAAGTGCCATCTGCAATTTTGATGGTCTGCATTACATGGTGAGTTAGAGTTTTGCTTGTGTCCCTAAATCAGAGAAAGGGAAAACACCACAACCTTAATAACATGTGTGGGAACCTCATTTCCAGTTTGAATATCACAAAAAGCACTTCAGTCAATCTGCATTTTAAGCTTTGTAAGATTTTGCAGAGGAAAAAAAATCATAATTTTAGTTGATCCCAGTGACTCCCAGGGCCAAGTATCTTTCATTTAGCCAGAACTACAAATGGAAAGGAGGAGGAGGAAATAGAAGAATTTAAATACCTACCATGTGCCAAATACTATAAGCATTTTACAAATTGAATACTTATAATAACCCTGGGAGGTGGGTACTATTCCTATCTTCAATTTTATAGATGGGAGAGCTGAGATAGACAGTGATTAAATGCCCTGCCCAAGATCACACATTAGGAAGTATCTAAATTCCAGTTTGAAGTCAGATCTTCCTAACTCCAGGACCAACATTCTATCTATTGTACCACCTAGCTGCATCTATAAGAACGTTCATTCTACTCGTCATCAACACCTTGGAGAGGTATACATTTGTAGGATTTAAATAAAACAAAGGATTTATCTTACCCATCCTTCTGCCTTCTGCAAGAAACTTCTTTTCAATATCCCTAAATGAGTGTTCATCCAATCTCAAACGTGGCATTTCTACTAACAGAGAGCTCAGTACTCTTTCCAATAGTCTATTTCAGGAATGAAGAGAAGAGAAGGAACACTGAATCTGGAACCCAAAAACCTGGGTTCAAATCCCAATTTTGCTAATTATTAGTTCTGTGGTTTAGGCAAGTTACTGCCCTCTTCTTAGCCTTAGTTTCCTTCTCTGTAAAATAAGGGAGGGGTTAGATCATCAGATCCCTAGGGCCTTGATTAACCTCTAATTCCTTTGTTCTTATTCTGAACTACATAGCCAGGGATTAAGGAATTTTTTTTTTTTAATTTGCTCCTTGAAAGAAAGGAAACAGGCATTCATTAAGTACTACTCTGTTATAGGCACTGTGCTTGGTGCTTTATAAACATTAACTCATTTGATAATGAGAAGGGGAATAGTAACAGGGACAGAATTACAAAAATACTTATTTGAAAAATCAAAATAATAATTTATTAAAACAAGTAAAGAACCTATAATTGATAGGAAAGTTTTCCCTTTTGTTGAATTAAAATATACTTTTCTGTCTCTTCTCTAACTTGGTAGAAGTTCAGTTCTTTGGAGACATTCAGGCAAAAGGCTAATCTTGCCTTCTAATCATTTAGTAAAGTGAATCACATTTTCATTCATTTATTCATTTGTTCATTAATCTTCTTTTTAGTACCTTTCTTTCTTTGGTGATACTGTATGAGCCAAAATAATGTAATATTATCTATGATAAATAAAAACTCAGGGAATTATTTACTTTTATCACTCTCTTTCCTTTTACCTTTCACCCTCTCCCTCTTTCTCATTAGTTTTTCTGGTTGTCCCACAACCCTGTTGACTCTGAGTGAGTTTACTAAAGCTTCTGTCTCCTTCATGTGAGCTGCTGTTAAACTACATCTCCCCCATTCTGTATTTGTACTGACTAGTGCTCTGTAAATCTTCTCCCTGGAGGGTCTTGCATTGTCAGATTGGGAAGTATATGCCTGTCAGCCCATGATAATTGACAAGGAACACTGGGGGGAGGGAATCAATTTGAACTCATCTTGAACACAAGTAGCAATAAAACAGGGCATGCTAAGCACTCTGGGACAGGCTCATTCCACTACATTAGCACACACTTCACTTTACAGTGATTTGATCTTCCTAATAATGTCAATAATATTTCATTCTTGGGTTGTTTGAGGAATGGGCAGCAAAGTTGCAAAGTTGATAAAAGCTCTCTTTTGGCATTGCTTTTGCTGGAACAAAAATATTTACATATGTATTTATCTATGTACACACACGTGTGCATTCATATACATGTATGTACTGTACAAATACATATACACCACACATACATACGTGTGTTTATGTGTATACCCATATACATATGCATTAACTGCATGCATATATTATATATACACATATGTGTATGAGAGTATATGTATGTGTATATATGTAGCTCTTTAAAAATTTTGTGGAATTTTAGGCTTTATTAAATGTGAGAAGCCATTTCTAGAGGCCATCAAGTGATATCATGTAAACACATGTTTTTCTTATCCTTAATCTGTAAAATGGGGATAATAATCACATCTGTGGTCTAAGGTTTACATATCTCCATAATGAGCAAGATGAAATAAGTGATTCTAATGATACCTCCAAGCTTTAGTGACCAATAATTCTCTCCTACTAAGTCTTTCACAATCTGACTACAGCCTCCCTCTCAGGGCTTATTACATTACATATCACTTTATTACAATCCCCTTTGTTGCTACTAAATAAGCTTGCTTGCTATTCTTAGTGCATAACCTTAGGTCTCTCTCCTCTCTACCTTTCCTCAGGTTGCTACCCATTCCAAGAATGCATCTCCAGCACACAATTGGAAAACTCACTCTCATATAGGATTGATTCTCTTCTTTCTTATTTCACTTTTTTCCAAGATTCCTCAATAAAACCTCTCTAGTCTCCCTGAATCATGGCTACACTACTTTTCTCCCACATACATAATGAATTGCCTCATCCCTAACTCTTAGAAGTTCTAGTTCCAGGGACAGCTGGGTGGTGCAGTGGATAGAGCACCAGCCCTGAAATCAGGAGGACCGGAGTTCAAATATGGTCTCAGATACTTAACACTTCCTATCTGTGTGACCCTGGGCAAGTCACTTAATCCCAACTGCCTCAGCTAAAAAAAAAAAAGTTCCAGTTCCCTTCAATGACTTTGGTGATAACTACTGCATGAGGCCTTCTTGAATTTCCATTCCCCAGCTCTTACTGTTCTGTCCTACCCCCCTATTATTTTTTATTTACCTTATATATATGTGCATATATACAAATTTTAGATTTAGATTTACTTTTTTGTGATGAGTAGTCTTCCCAGTTTATAAAATTATATACATTTCTATCTAAATGAAAGGCTAATATTATTTATTTTTTTCTTGCTTTTGGAAAGCACATTGCAGTTTTCAAAGCATTTCCACACAAGCAATTAATAGAATAATAAAAAATATCAAGTCCACCATTCATCCAATGGCTATTCTTTTGGTTAACAAAATACAGATTTATGTTCAAAGTTAATCTTCTGGAGGGGTAAGCAATTGACTTTTTGTTCCTTTCCTTTCCTAAAGTAAGGATGTATACTTTTTCCTATGTGCTATAGACGCAGACTCTGATGATTAAAAAAAAAAAGAAAAACAACTGACAATCTCAGAGTTGAAAAGGATCTCAGATATCACCTGGCTCCAGCCTCCCTAGTGTGTGAATCTCCTCTAAACATCACCAATAAGTGGTCACCCAGACTGTTGGAGAACATTAGCACTTCATCCCCTGTATCATTTAATTGCCAAGCAAAAATGAAGATCGGAGAGATTAAGTGACTTGCCCCAAATATCAAAGATCAAGGTTCAAACCAATACTCTCTGACTCCAAATCCAGGAATCTATCTACTCCCTCATTTTGCAGCTTTCAGGTCCCTCCATGGTATACTTATAGCTATCTAAGTTCAGATCTCAGGGGAACTTCATATAGCTTCATTATAAACAATTACTTGAGGGCAGAGATGTGACTCTGGAGGCGGGATGGAGTTAGCCCCTCCCCAGATACTCCATGTACGACTTTGATCAGGTCAATTTCTGGGCCTCCATTTACTTATTTTTGAAATAACTTGAACTAAATAGCCACAAGGGACCTGCTCTAGATCACTGATTCTCAGATGAAGGCTCAGTACCTAGGGGGTACTCATCCATGGCTTGTCAGCTTCCCTTGGAACTCATAGGGTTATCCACTGACTCCTGCACACACTTGGAAAGATCATCCTGATATAAGATTAATTCTCTCCTGCCCTCCCCCCTTTTCCAATCTTCCTCAGTAAAACCTCTCTATTTCCCTGGATTATGGCTACTATGCTTTTCTGCCATATACATAGGGAATTGCCTCCCTGCTCATGTTACTGCTTTCACTGTCTCAATACTGAATCAGAAATTCTATATCATTACGGTCCAAGACCCTCCAAAATCTGGCTCCAGCCTGACCGTAATCTTAGGCCACGTTTCGCCCTATCGGATCTCTCTAGTTAGGCTCATCACTTGTTCTTTAAACATGGAATGTATGTCATCCCCCGCCCCAACCCCTTCTCAAGACAGACTCTGCAGCTCCCCAACCAGACACTTCCTTAAGGCAACTTTGAAAGGCTGTTAGGGAGCTTTGGGGATAGTAAACCCATCAACTCCATTGGATAACCCCACCCCCACCCCACACAAAAGTTCCACACCTTTTCACATCCTCTCTGACACCTTCAGCTCCTGCCAGACTCTGCTATCTCCCAAGGCATACCCTTCCACTTTTAGAAAGCTCTAATTGGTAGGAAGTTTATCTTTATGCTGAGCTGAAAGCTACCTGTTTGCCACTTCTACCCATGACTGATAGTTTTGCCCTTTGGAGTGAAGTAGATCAAGTCAAACTTCTATTTCCCAAGTTCACCTCACAAATACTTAAGATTTCCTCTAAGTCTTTTCTTCTTAAGCTTAAATTCCCTGTTTCTTTTGTTAAACTTCCTAGGGTCTAGCCCTTTATTCTCCTATAACAGCAAAGGCTAAGTGAGCATAGATCCTTATACTTGTCTACAGTCCTCTCATGATCCTGGTAACTCTTCTTCTATTGATAAGGGGGGAGGGGAGAGATACTACAAATATGTAGACATGCAAAATTAATTTTCATCTTAGCCATATTCCACATTTTCCCAAAAAGAAAAAAAAACTGTACTCAATATATTATAATATTGATTCAAACAGAGCTTGTAAATTTACTAAAAACCAAATAATTTTCATTTGAACTTTGTCTCTACTATCTTGTATTAGTGCGGCTGATATTTTGAAATATGTGTAGTATCTTACCTTTGTCCCAATTATGTTTCATATTATATCAGGCTCATTGTTCTAGGCTGTCATGAATTTTCTGAACCCTGTCTTTGTGATAGATGTATTGGTTATCTCTTCCATAATCATGTGTAATAAAATGTGTAAACTTGGTAAATATATAATTTATACTTTCATTGAAGTTATTGATGATAATGATAAATAGCACAAAGTACAGGAGAGATCTCTCTGGCACTGCAGTAGAGACCTCTTTCTAAGTTGATCTTAATCTATTCACATATATGTGTGTGTGTGTAGTTTTTTTATTTCTTTTTGGAGAAATGTGGAATATGGCTAAAATGAAAATTCATTTTGCATTTCTACATATTTGTAATATTTTCCCCATATATATATGTATGTATTTTTTTTTTGCTTCAGTAATTTAATCAGCTCCAAATCTACCTTAACTGCACTTTCAATTATATATCTTGTCCATAAGAACCTCATTAGAGATGTTGTCAGATAATTTTCTTTCTATCACATGACTTCTGTATTTATTTCCTTATTAATCTTTTGGCTCTTTCAATGGTTCCTCCCAGATAAGTTCAATAAAACATTTATCAGCTACTGACATATAGAGAACAATCCTTTGAAATATGATGATCCCATAGTTCCTGTTCACCACTGCATACCACATAATCATCTTTATTCAAAGATATTTTAACATTAAGTTCACAAAACCTAAAGATTTTTTTTCAAATAAACTACTTTTCAGCCATGCATCTCTCATGTTGTACTTATGAAGATGATTTTTTGAACCCAAGGATAAGTTTTTACATTAAACACTGTAAAATTTCATCTTGTTACATTCAGCTTTGTGATCCATTTTTTCATACATTTTGAGGATTATATGATACAATGTTTTATTTATCTTTTTCTTATTTCCTTTCTAGGTACTGCTCTTGATACTCTGAAATTCTTTCCCCACAGTAGCAGTCTTTTCACCCTGGAAGATTCTTATAGTCTCTTTCTCCAGTTCTCTTCTTCCAACCAGTCAGTTCCTTCTGGAACTTCCATTTTAAGGAAAGGTTTAGGTGAGCCATACTTAATCTTTTATTCCTCTCCAGATTCTAGGCACATAGTAATTGGTTAATAATTGCAACTTAACTTGATTTATATGTGTGTTATCTGAAAAACTGAAAAGTATGTCATAATTAATTAGGCAATTCTACTAGAAACTTTCTTTTAAGGATAAGTCAAACCACTGATGACTATTCTTTGGGTAGGTATAATAAACTATTTCTTAATCTACCTAATAGCACTGCCATCTGACCAATATCTCTTCATTTTTTTCAAAAGAAAATCATAGGCTTTTTTATTATATTGTTCAGTTATTTTTTAGTTGTGTCCAACCCCATTTAGGGTTTTCTTGCCAGAGACAGTAGAGTAATTTGCCATTTCCTTCCACCTTATTTTATAGATGAGGAACTAAGGCAAATAGATTAAGAAACTTGTCCATAATCACACAGCTAGTAAGTTACTAAAGATAGATTTAAATTCAGGTTTTCCTAACGGCAGTTCTGATACTCTATATTCTAGCTGCATCCAGTGATTTCTAGTATACTACAATGACAATGTTGCTTTTGTTTTTGCCTTCCATTTATTTTCTTGATCATATTTTCCTGGCCAACTTCTTGGACTTCTTCAAATTGCTATATCTTCTTCATATATAGTGCTACTATATACCTCACTTTTATCTATCCCATTAAGCCTCAATGATATATGTAAGATCAAAGTTGCCATCTTCCTTTAGGATCGTTCATTTACTTTGTTACCCAATCTCTATGCATTTTTTTGGTAAAAATTTCAAAGGTCATTAATTAGTCTTTTAAAAGACTTTTTTGCTTATGTATGTCTTTGATTTTTTGTGTGTTATTTCCACGTGTCTCTCCTGTTATTCTTCTTTCTAAACTGTTGATACTTTTCCACTTCTCTTTCTTTTTTAGTTAAAAGGCTCTTTTCATAAGATCTGACTAGACAACAAACAAATACATTTTTATTAGCTTTTGGTAGATGCATTCCATCTCCGGCCAGGAGCATGATATTCTCATATATTTTATGCCTTGATTCAAAAGTCTAAATCCTGTTCTCAAAAATCATCCTCTTAACTGGCTGTTCATTTCCTAAGTCTGTTTTTTTCTTCTGGAGCTTTTGTCTTTAGTCAGCATCAGTGATAAAATAAAACAAAAGGGGCAAGTAGGTAGTGCAGTGGATAGAGCACCAGCTCTCACTTCAGGAGGATCTGAGTTCAAATCTGGTCTTAGACACTCAACACTTTCTAGCTGTGTGACCCTGGGCAAGTCACTTAACCCCAATTGCCTCAGTACAAAACAAAACAACAACAACAAAAAAACCTACCACCTGTGTTCTCAAGATCTTTAGCTTCTTGCATAAGCTCTTACTGTCTTTAGTAATTGTCTCATTTTTTTCTGTCAATATCATCATAGTTATCCAATTAATTTACCTTCCTACAATATATGAAAGGTGACATGGTATCATAAAGATTTGATTTCAAAACCAGGAAAATATGAGTACAAATGCTTCTTCTGACAGAATGGTAGGGTGACCTGGAGCAAGTAATTAAATTTCTTAGTGGTCGGGTAACTCTAAAAATATAGGTTGCAAAGAGAGGTGCAAAAGATTGGTACAAAATCTTTTTATATGAAAATTCCCTACATCAGGAAAATCGCAGGTCTAGAATTTGAATTCTGGTTTTCTCGACTCCACGTCAAATGGATTATCCAGCGTGCCATGAAGATTACTATATTTTAGATTACAAAAACTTCCAATTGTATACTGCTGGCTCAGGGAAACTGAGTGCAAAGCAGAACATAAACCATAACATATGGGATAGCAGCTTCATAATGGGCAGACATTGCCTTGGGGCCAAGTTGCAGTGACCAAGCCAAATTCACTTGCAAGCAAAGCCTTTTTAGAATATCAAGCTTCCAGATGTGCGAAGTTGCTGCATTAATCCCTCTACACCTTTCAGACACTGACAATCTGTGCTCAGGAGACTGACAGACCTCATGTCTGGTTTGAAAATGTTAGACTTATAACACCAGCTCCTTTGTAAGTTTTTCTCTCACTGCAGAAAATTTTTTACCCAGGTAAGAGTCAAATTTCAGCAAATTAGTGCTAGCTCATTCTCAGCTAGGAACAAGATTCTTCTCACACTATTTCCTTTCTTGTACTTAATCTGTGCTCTATTCAGACTGGCTTCCTCACTGTTCCACAGAAATAGGTTCTCCTGCCTTTATGCCATTGTTTTCTCCATTACTCATGCCTAGGATGTCCTCCCTTCCCTGCCTTCCCATTTCTGCTTGTTGAAACCCCACTACTCCATAATTCTAGGTCCTATTTAAATGCAGTTCTTCAAAGGAGAATGAAGCTCTCTATCACCCCTACCCCCACAGCTGGAAATGAATTTTCCTTCCTTGGATATCTTACAGTATTTTGTTTGTGCCTTTTTAAATGTACTTGACATACTCTAGTTTGGCTTATGCTATATTTATTTGTATATTCATCTTATTTTAGCATCCTGGATTACAAACTTCTTGAGGGCATGGGATATTTCTTATTTATATCTGTATCTTCCTTAACATGTCATAAACACTCAATCAGCATTTCATTAGATTTTATTTAAACGATCTCAGTCGGACCCTTACTGCAGCAATGTGATTCTTTTATACTTCTCTAATTGACTTACTATTCCACTTTTTGGCTTTTCCAAACTTTCTGTTCCTTTATCAAATCGCTCATGGTTTTCTTTTCTCCTCATCCTTTCAGCTGGGCCCCTTGCCTTATATTTCATTGAAAAAAAAAATGAAGATATTTGTTGAGAGTTTCCTCTTTTCCTCTCTTCCTCATCTCATTTTCCTCAGATGCTTTCTGCCACCATCTCCTTCACTCCTCCAACTGATCATATTCTAACCCATCTTCTTCAGTAGATTGCCTCCTCTATCATTCTCACTCTCACTGATCGTCAATCTCTTCTGTTTATTTGCTGTTTGCTTCCCTGATTCCTACAAGCATGTTCATGTCTCCCCCATCCTCAAAAAAAAAAATCTCATTTTTTTCTGTCTATCCTTACTAGGCACTGCCCTATATTTCTCTCCTATATTATGGCTAGACTTGAGAAGGCTGATTTATAACTGATACTTTAACTCCCTTGCCTCTCACTCTCTTCTAAATTCTCTAAAGTTCAACTTCCCACCTCATCATTCAACTGAAACTGCTTTCTCCAAAGTTACCAATGATCTAAATTGCCAATTGTCAAATCTAATGATCTTAAAAAAAGCCTTCATTCTTCTTGACCTCTCTGCAGCCTTTGAGACTATCACTCTCTTCTTGTTCAAAACTGAACTCATTATCTTTTCCCTCCAATTCTCTGCTCTTCCTAATTTTTTTGTATTAGTTTGAGGATACTGTCATTCTTCCAGGATCGAAAATGACACAACTCAACTTCTCCTCCTGCCTCACTAACTCTCACCCCTACTAAGCATCCAATACATCGTCAAATCATTTAGATTTTTATTTTTGTAAAATCTTTTATATACATATATATGCACCCCCCCTCTCCTTTGACACTTCTACCACCCTGGTTCACCTTCTTATTATGGAGCAGTAGTGGGATTGCAGTCAGAGGATTTCTTCTTATTTCCAATTTGTCACTTCTTTCTGTCTGTACTGAGATAAGCTCTTTGAATCCAGGAGAGAATAATTATAATATTGGCAATTTTCAGAGGGAATAAGCATCAGAAGCTAATTGTAAAAATCTAATTTGTTTAATTTTACTTATTTAAATCTGGTCTTTGAGACATCCCTTGACAGATGTTGAGATTTAACATCCTTCACCTAAGCCACACAAGATGCCTTTGCCTCCTTCCCCTTTTACTGGTTGAGGTATTTCAGGACTGACCCAAGAGTAGGAAGGCCATCCTAGGAGTGAGGGAGTTCCCCTGAGTCTCCTGAGCAATCAAAGAGGAACTTGGGAGTATTTCTAAGCCAGTTTCTCCACTTGACCTGTTCTTCAGAGCTTTGCTCTTTCTATGTAGTCACAGGAATATTTTCAGGATTGGACACTGATTGTTTGAAATACATACTATCTGGATTCTCAAATGAGTTTGCATCACATTTAACCTGGCAAGGGACTCTATCACCTGAGTATGTCTTACCTCATAGAGTGTGATCAGGCCATTGGTCTCATTGGGAGGTTTCCACTGGACATAGATCTTCTCCTCAAAGGGCCCTCCTTGGATGGATTCAAGTGGAACAGCTCCAGGAACTAGGGAATGTGGAGAAGATAGGAGTCAAAGCAAAGTAGTGGAGTAAATGGTACTAATGTAGAAGGTAAAAGAATTAGACCTGGTGAACTGGATTTGAATTCCCAATGTACAGTTTCCAAGTTCTATGTCAACTGAGTGATTCCCTCATCTGTAAAATGAGAGTGATAGTGATTCATCATACCAACCTTACTGAGCTATTGTGATGAGTGCACTATAGAAACATGAGTAGCAAATAATACAGCAGAAAGACAACTTTCTGTGGCTCAAAGAGCACAATGAACCATTGCTATCACCAACAATACTGGATCTAGAGCAGATGAAAAGGAACTGTAGTATTGTCTCAAATTCTACATAAATCAAGACATCATAAAGGACTTATAGAAAAGCTAGTGTGAAAGAAGGTAGTCAGTGTGGCACAATGGAAAGGGCACTGGCTCCAATACTCAGAAAATCTGAATTCAAATTCCACTTCTGATGTTACTTATGTGACATTTTGGTAAGTTACTTCAATTCTCTGCACCCTGGTTCCTTCAGATATAAGATAAAGGGTTCCTTTAATTTCTGGATCTACAATTTTGTTTTCTTTGGCTAGGGGACACAGAACAGACACTGGCATCAAGTTAACCCTGGAACATTCAAAAGTAATCCTGACTCCATTTGTGTACCATCAGACATAGGGGACATTTTACAGAGAGTAGGCTGCATGAAGAAATAGAGATTTAAGCTCCAGGGTTCTGTCTCCTTTTTCCATGTAGGAAACAGCTCACAAAATGACATTCCTCCTTCCCCTTCCTCCCCCTTCTTCAGATTGGCTTAGATTTATCTGCTATCACAGATTCTCGTGATTTAGAACTGGAAGAACAAGAAATCATTTAATCTACTACCTCTCATTTAACAGGGAAGGAAAGTAAGGACCAGGGAGGAGGATAAATGGCAAGGATCACAGCCAATATCCATGCCTTCCCCTCTGTCCTCTAGTTTTCTGACTCCAAATCTACCAAAGTTCTTTCCATCAGAGAATACTTCTTCAAAGTATGCCATAGTGTCATGTGTCTCAAAGCTTCTAGATTGGGTTTCTGGTATTGAGATTCTGGTGAGATACATTCTTCTTCACCAGAATTTCAATCTAATTAAATCCTTCAGGCTATCTATGTGTGATTGGGGGGCAGGGGCATATTGCCATGTCAAACACTTCTATTGCTATGAGAAGGGTGAATACAGGAATCCTATTAAATATCAAAATCTCCTCCAACTCAATCTCCAACTTAAAGCTTGAGCAGCATTTTAAAGATAGGTTTTACATATCAAGAAGAAAATTTATGGCCATACTTACTGAGTCAAGGCTTTTTCTTTGTATTTTATCTTGTAAACAATAGGGAGCAATTGAAAGTTTTTGAACAGAGGAGTGACATTGTCAGCCTGCAAACCAGTGAGGGAACCACTAGATTAGTCTGGGTTCAAGGTGTTGAAAGTCTGAATCAGATTGGTGATTGAAGGATAGGACAAAAAAGGATAGCATAGGAGATACTGTGGAGATAGAATTAATTTAGCAACTGATTCAATACTGGGAAATGAAAGGGGAGGTGCTAAGTGAAGAATTCTCAATTACTAAAAAGCTTTTTTACTTAGAATTCATGTTTGGATGAAACTCAGCCATATCCCCAAAGTATTCTATGTTTATTATATTTTGTGCATATCCTTTTTTCTTTTTTAATTAAAGCTTTTTATTTTCAAATTATATACATGGATAATTTTCAACATTCACCCTTAAAACCTTGTATTCTAAATTTTTCCCTTCCTTACCTTCACACCCTCTCCTAGAAGGCAAGTTATCTAATATATGTTAAACATGTGCAATTCTTCTATACATATTTCCAAAAATATCATATTGCATAAAAATCATATCAAAAAGGAAAAAAATGAAAAAAAAACAAAACATAAGCAAAAAGCAACAAAAAGAGAGAAAATACTACATTGTGGTCCACATTCAGTTACCACAGTCCTCTCTATGGCTGTAGATGGTGTTCTTCATCACAAGACCACTGGAATTGGCCTAAATCATCTCATTGTTGACGAGAGCCATTGTGCATATTCTTTTTAAAAATAAATATGATTTATCTCAAAGAATGCTCAGATTGTCATTTGGGGATTCAGTTTTATTTACAGGGCCTACTGCCAATTGCAAAAGTCTACGAGAATTTTCAGGGGATTGATTTCAAAGGGAGCATGGGAGATCAGAGGATATTTCTGGGATTGTCCTTTAAAGGTTTGGAGCTGGAAGGTACCCTAAAACATAGAAGGCTATTAGTCGAAGATTGCTTAGAATACAGAATGATCCACTTGCATTGGGCCTTAGGACACAGAATGCAAGATCTGGAGGAGCCAATAAACCCCAGAAGTTAGAATTGGAAGAGAGGGTATGGGAATTGCCTAAAGTCACATAATTTGGGAATATAATGGCTTTTAGCAAGAAATCTAGTGACCTTTTTCCTGCAGTATCATCCTGCCTTTCCTAAGGACTGATCCTTCAAAAAATTGTTTCTAATTTACTTCTTGGTGAGACCTGGAAGAGTGTGCCTCTTGGTTCAAGCTCCCTTTTGGCCCAAAACTTCAGAATTTTCCCTGCAATAAATTCTTGATTTATTCCTGCCATGAACTACAGTACATATCTGTACCTGAAACTTCTGTTAAATTTAATAGATTTTCCTAAGAAAACAGCTTTGTGATCATTTCCTCAAACTTAAATCTTCTCCATCTCTTATTAACATTATTATTCCTGTTGTTCAGATCAAGTCATGTCAATGAGCATTTATTAAGCACCTATTCTATGACAGGCACTGTGATAAGTATTAAGACCAAGTTACCAAGATCAAAATCTTAAAGGTAAGCAGTTACCAAGACTTGTTTATTCAATATCCACAATATTTCTTGTATCATCTCCACTCTACCTTATTCTATCACCTGTCATGTACCAGAAGTATCAAATTTACTATTGGAAGCAAATTAAAAAACAATTGGAAAATATTTAACAATAACTCTGTATGTTCCCTGATTTGTGTCCTGCCAGTGAGCAGCATGAACTCTGTGCTTCTTGCCAGGCTCTTCCCTTTCTATTGCTTCCCCCCCCAAAAAAAAAAAATAAAATAAAACAAGTTAAAGTTGAAATTCCAAGTGAAAGAGGAAAGGTATTTCCAGTAAGTTTCAGGTTCAAGCAGCCAAGCACAGACCACTCTAAGATCTTCAGCCCTATTCCCAAGATCCAGCCTCAAAGCCACTTGATGGTTTGGAAGCAAATGAATAAGGAATCCTGCTCTAAGATACCAATACATAGCTAGACAGCTTGCCGCCTGCCTTATTAATGCTGCTTCTTCCCACTCTAATAATTACCTTCCAAACCTGGGATCTGACACACAGAAACTGTTCCCTAACCCCTATAACTGGGGAAGGTGGACATTTTGCTACTCAAATTTCAATGAAAATCTTTACATAATTGGTAGATGAGAGTGGAAAATAAGTTATTGAGCAAATGCAGTCAATAATACATTTCTTCAATTTGGAGCTACATATCTTTGTGAGGTATCATATTCACTTATGACAACCATTAAAAACAGATATTGAAAGAAACTGAACTCTTTGGAATCCTTGTATCACAAAATACCAGACCAAGAATTTCAAAATATTTTACTAATAGTATTTTAATAGGAGCAAACAGATTTTATACTGCTAATAGTTAAAACATATTAAATGTATTATTTCATCTTTAAGCCATCCTTTAAATAATATGTACAGTAGTAAATATATCTATATCTATATATAATGGATATTCTTATATTAAGGAAAGCTCAAAAATGTTTTGCTGTTGTAGTATTAAGATGCCATTAATAGATGAGATACAGCACAGTTTCTTTGGCCTGAAATTTATGCGCACTTATAATTTGGCTCCAATCAAATCTTCCAACCTTATTTTATTCAATCCACTCACCTTCAACTTCTTTATGTTCTAATCAAAGTGGCCAGTCCCTCATTTCATTCTATCTTTCCTTGTTTTATCTATATGAACTCAAACATTCCTTATGTCTAGTTAGCTTTTCTCCTTCCTCATCTCTGCCTGGTTTTATTTTTTTATTTTTTTATTTTCTTCCTTAAAAATACTACATCCTCCTCTATGCCTCATTCACTGATTTCTCCAACTGAAAGTGATCTCCTGTCTTAAATTTTCCTAGTCCCCTCTGAATCTTTCCTTTGTCTTACTTATAAATTATCTTTCATTATACTTAATCTAGGAAAGATATATCTCCAGCAAGCTATAAAATCTTTGAGGACAGTTAGTAAGAATAATTAGTAAGTAGGAAATTTCCTCTCTTCCTACCCCTCAAAAAACATCAGGTGAATTTTGCCTATCTTATTTACTGATAAGCAGTAGCCTCCTTAAAGTCTTCAGAGTTGCCTATTCCTACCCTTCCTTTACTATCACTTTCCCTAACAATGGGACTGGTGGCTGGGGTCTGTCACCCTTCAAGATGATATCCTAGGTTTTTCTTGCTTAACCAATTACTTTTTATATTTTTCCACATGATAAATAATAAAACTGATGCAAAGGAGGTGATCTGTGTGCTTAGTCCTGTATTGTTCTTTTTTTCCTTTTTTTAATCTACAACTTGAACAAAGGTGAAGATAGACTTCTTACCAGTCCTTCAGATGTCCCCAAGCTAAGACAGCCAGCTAACACATCAAATGATTCTGAATATAAAAAGATCTCATTAGACTAGAGCATTTGATCAAAACTAATAAAATTGAGGGGAAAAGTATATAAAATCTTACATTTAGAGTATTTAAGAAACTGACTCCCCCAATATAAGGTAGGGATATGGCAACTAGTCAGTTTATCTGTAAGAGATCTGGGATCTTCAATGAACCATAACCTCAATGTGAGTTAATAATAGGATACTTCAACTTTAAAAAGTTAATGTGATCTCAGGTCATTTGGAATACTATAACTTTTACAAAAGAGGAGATGACAGAACTGATATAACTGGTCAGACTCCACTGGAGTATTGAGGACTGGTTTTGGATGTCACATTCAAGGTAGAGAGCATCTAGAGGAAAGCAACCAAGATGATCAAACAGGTAAAAGAATCAGGTATGTTTAGCCTGTAGACAAAGCCCAAAGGAATCAAAAGATCTATCTTCAAATATAGACCAAATATCTATCAATATTTAAGGACAATATTAATTAACATTTATTTGGCAACTACTGAGTGCCAGGCACTGTGCTAAGCATTTTACAATCATTAACCTATTTGATCCTCTCAACCACTTCAGGAAGTAAAGATTACAATTATCTTCATTTATCCCCATATAAGTGTCTGAGGCTCGATTTGAGCCTTGACTTGACTTGAGATCCAGCACTCAATCCATTTCACTAACCTATATGAAAGACTAACATATGGATGATGAATTACTTAGAATAATCTGTTTGGTCTCAGAAGGGTGAAGACATTTGCAATTGAGCAAAATGTAAACTTGATATAAAGAGAAACTTTCTTACAATCAGCTTTAACCTAAAGTGGAATGGGCTATGTTGAAGATAGGAGGCTCTATCTCATCAAATGTCTTTAAACAAAGATTGGATAATTACTTACTAAGTGTGTTTTGGGGAAGACTTTTTCCCCAAATAAAGATTGGTCTAAATGGTCTTTGGACTTCCTTCCATTTTGATTACTCTGTGATTCCACTTATCCCAGGTAACAATAATGCTTGGAATGTGTACTTAATAGCTCTGTAAGTAGTAGTTATTTAAGACACATTTATTGAGTGACTTGAAATGGGTTCAAAACATTTCATATGTGTGTATTCTCAGTATTGAGAGAGAGTGTCCAAAGGGCTAGCTTAGTCTTGGGAATGAGAACTCAGACAATAAAGACAATAATAAAAATTCAAACACAGCTCAAAAATTACTAAAAAAAAAAAGTATGGAAAGATTTCTTGGAAGAAAAAAAAATTGCTTTTTGCCTTATCTTCTAAAAGTATGTCACTTGCTTCCCTCTTCTTAACAATTCATTAATGAATCCATGTTTTTTCTCCCCATGAATTTGTTTCTTCTATCCAACAGTCTGGGCCTTTCTATTTCTCTGACAGAGTTCTACAACAAAGGTTAATTGCTTTATAATTTTATTCTTTTTCCTTTTTAAAAAAAGTGCCCTGAAATTGCTAATTTTAACTGTGCTTCCTGTCTGTGGTTTCTTGCAAATTCTCTACAATTAAACCAGATGTTTAGTTAAGCTTTAAAGCTATGAGACAATTTCAAGGAAAGGTTTATTTCAATATAGAGAAGGACAAAGTGTTACAAAGGGCAGGATCCTGCTTTTTAAAATTCTGTTTACAGTGTGACAGTCATCAGAGCAGGCACTGTATTTCCTAGGCTGCTCACCTTTTTGTTGTTTAAGAACAGGTCAGCACCAGTTTGATTAAAATGAGGTTCATTGAAAACAGTTCTGAAAGATAATGATTGATAACCAAAAGTAAAATCCAGTATCCTAAATCAAGATTTAGGCTTTTAAGACAGCACTTCATTAATTTGCAATTGTGGGAATTTAATCCTCTGTCTTTTTTTTTTTTTTTTTTTAGATAATAGAACAATTAAAAAAAATTTAAAAAGGGTTTTCTCCCCTCAAATGATATTATATTTGCCTCTCTTAACATAGAGTAATAGATTTAGAATTAGAATGGTCCTTAGAAGTTGTCTCTTCTAGGATCCAGACTTAAATCAAAATCGAGGAAATTGAAGTTTAAAAACATTAAATTATTTGCCCAAAGTCTCAGAGTTAATAATTAATGAGTCTTTAAAGTGAAATCTGAATCCAGGGTCAATATTCTGTCTACTAAACTATACTATATCCTAAAGGCACTGATTAGTATTTTAACTTTTTCTTTTTTTACTCTGACTTAATTTTAACTCTGACTTAATACCTGTGTTCTTAACTCCTTTGTGATTCTAGACAAATCATTTTATCTTATTGGGCCTCAGATTCCTTATCTGTGAATAAAGGGGTTAAACTAGATCAGTGATGTCAAATTCATATAGAAACATGAATCCACAAATAAGGATCTTAGAAAGCTTGACTTAGAAAGCTACACATTAAATGCTAATGTATTTTTTCATTTATTTTGTTAAATTTTTCCTAATTACATTTTAATATGATTCATCAGCACTCTGGAATATACTGGGCTGTGGGTTTACTCTCTTTGTTCTAGATGACCTGAAAAGTCCCTGCCATCTCTAAAACTGTTATCTAAGAGCCCTATTTAAAAAAAAATGTATAATTGGATCCTGAGACAGCCTGGAAAAGCAAGAGGAGTTCTAGAAGATAACCTGAGTTCAAACCCCAGTCCTGCCACTCACTGTCCATGTGCCTTTGAGCAAGCTACATCACTTTCCCAGGTTTCAGTTTACCCTGCTGCAATATAAGAGAACTGCACTTGAGGACTTCTAAGGTCTCTTAAAGCTTAAAGACTCTAGGGGTCTATGAAACAGTGATGCTTTTAGAGGCAACAAAGTAAGTATTCAAGTTTTGGGGGATATTGTGGAAGATATTGCTAGTCAGTTTCTTTCTACAGTCCTGTCTAACCTGAAGATTCATTGGTTCTATGATCATTGAGATGTGTGGGGACTGTTTGTGGTTTAATCTTTTTTCAGTTTTGTTTGATTCTTGGCGACCAATTTTTGGGTTTTCTTGGCAAAGATACTGGAGCAGTTTGCCAGTTTCTTCTTCAATTCGTTTTACAGATGAGGAAACTGAGGCAGACTTGCCCAGTGTCACATATCCAGGAAATGTCTGCAGTTGGATTGAATTCAGGTCTTCCTGACTTCAAGCCTTTGCTGTACCTATAGCACAGCATAGCTGCCTTGGGGACTATTCAATTTCATACTAAACTGCCTTAGACTGACTGAGTTCATTAGGTCTATTTTTTAGTTTTTGTGTCCCTTTCATCCGTGTGAGGGTGTTACTTGTCATGTGTCACTGCTTGTCAATGTGCCTCCTTATTATAATTCACTGCTTTTAATGTTCCATGAACTGGGAAACCAGATTTAAATAGTCTTGTTTACAAAGTAAAGTAAGCTCTGAATGAGGCCCTTTCTTCTAAGTAACAGGCATGAACTTTTATGCATGATTTTCTAATATCAATTATGAGTGCCCAGAGGTCTTTCTTTCTTTCTTTTTTTTTTTTTTTTTGCTTCCTTTCTGGTTCTTTTCTGTACTCTATATGGCTGAGCTTTCTCACCAAATGACTTCTGAATAAGTGAAGTGTTTCTTAGAGTGACATGGAAAAAATACATTCTCTACCTTCGGTGATGATTAAGATTTCCCAGATGAAGTAATATGGACATAGCGTCATTTCTGCCATCACAGAGCAGATTATCATGACCATAGATACGATTCCTAATTCTGTAAACTACATGGAAAACAAATCCCATCAGAAGTGGAGCTCACAAAGAAAATCCATCATTTCAGTGAGATAGGTAATTGTTTTATCTCCCCGCAGAGCATTTCTTTCCAGGGACTATAAAAATGGTAGCCCAGTTCAATAAATAATTCTGCTGGATTCTCTTATGGAAAAGAAACTTACAGTTGTCTTCTCTGGAATTCCTTCCATGTTTAATAATCTCAGGAATTAGTATCATTTTGCACAAAAAAGAATTCAAATCAATCCAAAAACATTTATTAAATGCTTAGTGTTGTATAAGGCTATATATGTTTTGAAAAAAAATTAATTAAAAAAGGAAATATATCAAATCTTTAAAAAAAAATTTGATCATAGAAAGCATATAGAAGGTGAGAGAGGGAGGAATCAAAGACAATTTAGAGATTTTAAGTTTGCATACTTAATTCAGAAGGTAGAAATGCAACCAACATAAATCATAGAAAAATTGGGAGGAGGGATGGTTTTATGTGAATTTTGTGTTGGACAAGATGAATTTGGGGTGCTTATAAGCAGTGGTATCTATCAACCTGTTATTTCATGGAGATATGAGGTCCAGATCCTTTTGCTCTTTGCCTACAATAGCTCCACATGTTAAATGCTTGTTGAACTGACTGAAGTTTTCCATCTAAACATGGTTTAAGAAATGAGATACTTAAAACAATGGTGATATGAAGATTGGCCTTTCCTTTAATCAATTAATTGACCAATAAATGTTCATTAAGCTCATACTCTACTTCAGGCACCATACCTGGATTGGGGGAGCAAACACAAAAACACAACCATTCCTGTTTTCATGAAGTTTATTTTCTAAAAGGGAAGGAATTGTAGAGGCTGTCCAATCTTCATTTTCCAGATGAGGCAACTGAGCCTCGAGATGCATATGATTTGTTCTCAGTGCTTAGAACACTACATACATTAGATGGTCTCCATCTAAATGGGACTTCCATTCAGAGCAATATCATGCCTTACCCCCTCTGCCCTTGTCTTTTTTTCATTCCCTCTCCTCTCAAACTATAATGATAGTAGTGATCATAAAACTTCAGAAAAACCAACAGTAATACCTCTTCAAAGAACATGTAAGCGCTTCTGCTGTACACACCAAGTCATCAGGAAAACAAGAAAAATATGTAATTGGGGAATTGTATTGGTCTATATGAAGCTTTTGAAAGGGATGAAAATTGCTCATTTTGACGTATCCCAATTGTTTCTCAGTAAAAGAGAATAGAAATAGAAAGCTACCTCCTTGAGGGGAGTGATCATGTTATACCCTTAATAACCAGAGATCTGCCTTGTATATTTCTTTCTTTGGTCCAGATTTGTGATTTTATCAGTATAGGAATCTCCTAGTAAGGAAACTTCTCAATATATATGCAATATATAGTCCTGGAGAGTTCACTGGGAGTAATAAGAGGTTAAAGTGACTTGCAGAGAAGTCCAGCCAATGCATATCAGAGGTAGGACCCGGGGCTTTCCAGCTCTTAGGCCAGCTCTCTATCCACAGTGCTACAATTTCTCTTACCTTGCAGAGTGAACACTAAAGTACTGTTTGATCAGTTGAATTGAATATATAGTTCACAGCCTACTGATACTACTGGCCAGCTTTACCATTAGAATTGGTAGAATTTATTGCTATATCTCTAGAGAAGACCATTTTATTCAGCTGAATGAGATGGTAATAGGAATTACCAAGAGCTCAGTAGAAACTGTAAGATTATTTTGTCTTTGGAGAAGGGATTAGACCTACGTCTATCTTTCCAGAGAAGGGCTATTGAGCCTAGTTTCAAACACTGCAATGACTTTTCTTTTCCTTTATGAGGTTATTCCATTCCCAAAGTAACCGTTGATGAGGTCTATTTTCCTGACATTCAGTCTGAATTTACTGTTCTCAGTGCCATCTGATTCTTCCCAGATGTGCTATATGGATGAGTCAACACTTGTCCCAAAAAATAAATGAAATGACAAGTGAATGCAATACGTGATGGGGGCACCCAGGCTGCCAGGTTCCTTCCCATGGCTGTACTGATCCAATCCTCTCATTAAAAAAGAGTGTCAAATGAAAAAGCTCTTTTGGGTGATGTACCAACCCATACAATCATACTGTGTCAGAACTGAGGAAGCCTTTACATATCATCTGATTCAATCTCTTTATTTACAGATAAGGAAATTGAGGAACAGAGAGAAAAGGTAGCCATATTAAAATATCCGAGCTGAAAACTGAATTCAGTGTCCAGATTTTAATTTTTGAGCTCTGTTCACCATGTCCTAGTTCATAGTTTCTTTAAGTGAAAGCATAGATCTGACTCTTTTGACATCACAAGGCTCTGGGTTTGGTAATGATAGAAATTTTGAGGCCCCTAGGGCATAAGGGCAAGCAATGGAAGCTTCTATTCTGGCACTGATTCAGGAAGTACCTCAATTTTTATTTGTTATTCCAGCTCATAGTCTAGCGCTTGTCATATAGAAAGCTATTCTTAGTGTCAGCTGAAACAGATTTTGGGCAAGGGTTAGCTAGTCCAGATCCCCTCCTTTTTTGGATGACGTAATTAAGGCTCAAAGAGGCTATTTGATTTGTTCAAGGTCAAATGTAAGTGACAGAGGTAGTATTTGAATCCAGGTTCTCTGACAACAAAACCTATGCTCATGTTTTATAGATGGTTATTGATTATATATGGGATCCTTTCCCATGTAGAGATGCAGGTTCTAAAATCAGAAAAAGTAACTTTTATGAGTAGAATGGGAATTATTATTATTATTATGAATCAATCATTAACCATTTATTAAGCATTATGTACCAGGCCCTGTGCTAGGCACTATCATTAATGTTGTTTGAATATTTTTAAAGAGCTCTGATTTCATCAGGCTAGATTAAAGGTTCTTATCTAGGGATCCAGGAATATGTTTTGATTACTATATTTAAATATGATTCGTTTCATTATAAAAGGTAATCTTATGTGTTTTATGCATTAAAATTATTCTGAGTAAGGGTATTCTGGCTTTAAAAAACTTTGGGTTTTTTACACACAAAATTCAGACCCCCTGATCTAGATATTTCTTTAACCAAAGCAAATCACAGCCTCATTTCACTCCTTCCTCCTAACTCCTCCTCAAATGATTATTTGGTGGCCAACTTTCTGATAATGAGCTTCTCTGTCCTTCATCTAAGCTAGTCCTTGGACATCAGACTCTCATTAGTCATTGGACTTGTAATTGACTTTTCCATCTTGGAAAACCCTGCAAGACCCTGTGTCCCTCTAATGGCAGAGTTTTGGAAAATTCAGGCTAGCTCTAGGCCAGAATGAAGCATCAGAGGACAACTTAAGGAAGCAGTTATTATCACTGCTACTGGAAATATTATTCAGTCTATGTAAAAGAATGAAGCACAATGAATTAATGCCTAATCATCTATTCTTTCTCCCTGTCTCTTTCAGGCTAATTTCTAAAAGTGAGTAGGACCTTGGAGAGATTTGAGAGGGGGGAAGTGATAGGTAAAGTAACATTTTTTTTGTTTGTTTTTAGCTCGGAATCTTACTATTGGCACATGTTGTAGAGTTCACTGGAGGAGTTCACAGAAAGCTCAAAACATAGACTATTTAGAATAACAGAAAGAAAGAGCCAGAAAGGGGCTGGAGAAGTTATAGCAACAAAAAATTTAAGGCAGGACCAGAGAGATCACCATATGATAAGAGTTCTCTCCATTTAGTCAGACCCAGATCACACCATCTTTCTATCTTGACACCATGTATTCCCCTCTCCACTTCACTACCACCACCAATTTTCACCTCCTGTTCTGGGAACAGGCACTAATCAATGCAGTGCTTCTGAAAAGGGCACATCCTTCAACCACCCTATAACTCTCTTACCATGAGTTCTGTCATCACCATTCCTTGGTCACTACCCACCGAGTACTGGGTAACTGTTCAGTGCTTAATTAATGCTTTTCTGTTCATTCATTTACTTATTCATTCCACAAGAGCAAAATTATCAACTCTGTACTATGTACAAGACATAATTGTA
The DNA here is from genome assembly GCF_016432865.1 of Antechinus flavipes. Classification (NCBI taxonomy): domain Eukaryota; kingdom Metazoa; phylum Chordata; class Mammalia; order Dasyuromorphia; family Dasyuridae; genus Antechinus; species Antechinus flavipes. The sequence continues at coordinate 443,009,541 of NC_067399.1, read as the reverse complement.
TAGAGTAGAAATACAAAGAAAAAATTCAGGGAACTCACATTCATTGAATCATAGATTTAAAGCTAAAAGGTATCTTAGAGACTATTTAGTCCAACCTCCTCATTTTACAGAGAAGGAACTTGAGGTCCAGAGAGTTCAAGTCACTTGTCCAAGGTCACATGGGTGGTAAATGGCAATGGCAGGATTTGAACCCAAACTACAGTAAACTGAATCCCAGGAAGGTAAAGTGACTTTCCTTTGATCTATTATTAGTTGTAGATGAGCATCACTGGATCTGGAATCAAGATCTCCTCACCCCTTCTGAACCCACAGAAAGGTTGAAGATGGTCTGTTCTGTCCCTGGGGTCTTTCCAAAGAGAGAAGTTCACTGGATATATTAGAGGTTTTTAATAATTCCAGTTAATAGCTAAGGTCTTTTTGGGACCAAGCCTACTCCGAGGTTATGCTCTCTCTCCCTCCTCATAGTGTCTTCCCTCTAATGGTATCTTTTTCTTTACTCCAGCTAACATTGCTTGGTCTAACTTTATGCTCTTTTAACTCTATTTCATATCTTCCATTCATGGTATCTGTTGTATTCCTTCATTCTGTCTGTAACCTATTCCCCTAAATAAATCTACTTTTTGCCAAAAAAAACTCCAGTTAGTGGAAAAATAACTGATTCAACCCCAAATCCATTGTAGAGAAAAAGAAAAAAAAATCTTATTTCTAAGTATGGGATATGTGTATGTGTATACATATAAACATATGTGTTTATGTATATATAAAAATACATTTTTAGAGAGAAGCTTTCTCTATGGGCATTTTTTCCTGGCCTGGTCTTTGCAGGACAACTGAAACTCTTGGGTTTTAGCTGAGAACAAACAGAAGGTGACCTCTTCAGCCCATAGACACTGGGAGTAAAGTCTTCTAAATTGCTTTATTATGGCTGCCAGACAAATTCTATCAGCAAAGCTATTTCTTTTTCAGCTGTCACTGTTGATTGAACACCCAGCAAGCAGGGAATATTCTTCCCAACCCTGAGAAAGGACACATACCATCCTCCTCCGTCTGCACCACAAGCTCTTCACTTTCCATCTTGCCCTCTGGGTTGGAGAGCACAAGCCTCAGCTGGATGGTCATGAATGGGCGCAGACCCCTCAGGGTATAGTGGGATGATGTCTGTATGACTTCCTCAGCTTCATACTGCTGTTGATTGAATACATACTGGTACTGGACGGTGAGGTTGTAGCTGTGGCAACGGGTCACTGCATACCCAAAAGGTTCCCACTGGAGGGTCAGTTGTCTGGAGCGGATGTCTACAATCTCCACATTCTGGGGACCGTGCACAGGATCTGTGAAAACATAGAAATGGAGAGAGCTATTGATAAAGGGCAAGAGAAATCTGTTTGAGGGGAGATATACAATGGTATAATATATCCAGTACATCATTATAAATACTCTTGGATATAGTTGATAGGTGATATGAACATTATACTTGGAATCAGGAAATCTGGGGTACATTGCTAGCACCTGATACATGCTAGTTGGATAATCCCATGTAGTCATTGAAATGGACCTTCATTTCCTTTTTATAAATGGACTTAATGCCTCCTAAAGTCTTTTCCATCAATGATTCTATGATCCTATGCATATGCTAGTTATATGACCATGATAAAACCACAATCTCTCTGAGTCTCATTTTTTTCAATCTGTAAAATGGGGATAATGGTATTTACACAGAATTTCTGTGAATAAAGCATTTTGTGAATCTTAAAGTACGACACAAATGTTAGATTACTTCTTGTTGCTTTTATCATTATTATTACTGCAATTAAAGGTTATACTAAGAGCTTGGAAACCTGAGTTCTAGTCCTTGTTTTGTCATTGACCATGAATAGGAAGATGGGAATTATTACTCCCATTTTTAAGATTGAATCCCAGAGAGAAGAAGTGGCTTAACACCTCCAGCCTTCTGCCTGTGCCCCATTTACCTTTCCCAATTATATAACCAGTAATGGCCAGAGTGAGGTCCCACACCTCAGATAAACTGACTTCCATCTCAGGGCCTTTTCTATTATACCTGATTGCCTTTCCAAGAGAAACAGTGAAATCAGACATCCTGGCAACAACTGTTAAGCATCTCAGTGTAATAACAAATTCAGAGAAACACTAGCCCTGGGACTTGTTGGGAGAATATAATACTGCTCTGAGGACCATTTTTAAAATTTCCATTTCATTCTAAATCTTTTATTTAATTAAAATAATAATAAAGTACTGTCACCATTTTACATATGAAGAAATTAGACTGAAGAGAGTTGAAGTGACTGGCTCAAATGTCAATGTGAGGATTTGAATCCAGGTTTCTTGGAATCAAGTCCAGCGGTTTCCACTCTATATTAATCTTCCGACTCATTTAAATAGGGACAAAGCAGGTGATTTTGCATTTCAGATCCACAAATGTATTTGTTTATTCATTCATTTATTCATTCACATACCTAATAATTTTGTTATTAATTCAATATACAATTTGTACAGAAGCATGAAAAAAATAGTATATAAGACAATATTTAGGAAGCACATGCTAGAACAGGGCTGGTAAACACAGTTAGGGGTTAAGAGAGGGCAAGCTACGGCTTGCATTTATGAGATCCTGAAAAAATAAGTTCCTATCTTGCAGACTTAGTTTCCTTCCATGTAAAACAAGAAATAGAAATTGAACCAGATCTTTCAGTTTTAGATCCCATATTGGGCTATGAATATGATCTAAATATGCATACACATACACAATAAGGTACTGTCAGAGAAGTTATCACATAATAGAATGATAGAGCACTATATTTGGAATCAGGAAGATGGGCTCAGATCTTGCTTCAGATACAAAGATGGACAATTTACTACACATCTCTATCCCTCAGTACCCTTATCTGTAAAATGAGGAAGATGGACTCGCTGGCCTCCTAAGATACTTTTCATTTCTAAATGAAAAAATACAGAAGATTCTTCACTGCAAAACATGACTGTTGGTCTAGTTGTAAACCTAATTTAAATGATTTCTGTATTTCCTTCCTCTTCCTCCAATCTTCTTTTGTAATTCCATTTCCTAGTGTCCTTATCCTTTCCAGATCTGACCCCCATCTAGTCATCTGGGAAACACAAAAATAAATCTGGGAAACCAGTTTCCATTTCTTCTTCCATTGAGCCTTAAAGTCCTTTCCCTAAAGGATCTTTGCTTCCACGGGAGCAGCAGTGAAAACAAAAGCCCATCTTTTAAAATTAGCATCATTTAACTAGTCTTGCTATAAGGCAATAAGAAATGGAAAACAATAATTTCCAAAGAATCAAATAAAAATATCACATGAAAGGCAGTAGTAAGAAAAGGTTATAACACTGAACCAATGAGGAATTACGAGGAAGAACAGGAATCAAAGACTTCATAAAGGAAATACATGATAAAAAGAGAAGATGGATTAGTTGCATGATTAGGACAAGGGATGACAGGCAATCTATCTGGTGCTCTCCTGGTATCTTTAAGACATTATAAAAGTAGATCTCATGAGGGGAACATAAAGAGTTGCACAGGATGGGAAAGCATATATAGCCTACAGACAGCATCACTGGAAAGAATTCCTGAATCAGTGACATCATAAACGCATTTGTACAACTTTGAGAGTGACAGCAAGGGAGGAGAGCTGGGTTATGGTCTTTGGGCTTCAGTGATTGAAAGTACTACTCCAAATACATTCTTCAGATACATTCCCACAGCATTAATTGATTAATCTTTTTGCACCAAGGGTGTGAGCTAATGGCTTTGGAACCTTGAGACATTTAATACTCCCTCTGTGAGCATTTATATTTTAGTAGCATTTTTTTTTCATTTCAAAGACAAAAAAAATCCTTTAATGTTCATAGGAATATATTTCTTATGGTTCAGTTTCAGGCATGATTACAATAGTCATCTTTTAAAATGATCTAGGGGAGTTTTCTGTAGAAAGGGAAGCCTTGGTGAATTCCTGTGAATCAGATAATTATCTTTCAGTATGATTTACAAAACGAATTTTCATAAAATGGGTTCATTGAAATCCCACAAATGCTGTATTCTTTGGTCTCACCATAGTGCCAAGGTGATCACAAGTTTGTAAGGACTATACTGAAGGATTAGTAGGCCCTGAAAAGTGGGAAAGACTTTGAATACTGGTCCATTAACTAACAGATTGTGTATCTCCATTAGAAGATCTAGCTGTACTCATGGAAGTTTATCATCAGAAAGTTGGCCACCAGGTGATGAGATTTTTGGCTAAAGCAAATTCATCAAACTGTTTACTAAGTCCTGGAGGAGGTGGCCATCTGCAAGAGTGTTTGAAGTAGCCAGAGTGATGACATCACTGATATTTTGAAGCATTGTTTTGTAAATTGATTTTGAGAAATTTGGTTGGTTAATAATGATCTGTATCATTATAGACTAAATATCAAATTTATCTAAGCTTTCTGGCAGTCATTTCTGCCCCTGGCCTGAGTCAAAAGCTCAGTGAACACCAAAACAAGTTGAAAAATTATGTTCAAACAAGCATAAAAAACCTGAAAATGCAAGTGACAAAATCGTAAAGAATAGGCTTTGTCCTAAATAAAAGATAGGTAAAGATATTCCTGAATACTTTTACAAAATATTAAAATAGAGGGCATATATCCCTTAACCATCCAAATGTGTCCCCTTTTTTAGACAAAGAATTTCCAGCTTCATTAATCAAATATCCTGGAATAGGGTTTCATAGTATTATAGATTAACAGATAAAAAAGAACTTAGATGTTACCAAGTTTAATCTCCTCATTGTACAGTTGAGAAAACTGAGCCACAGAGAGGCTAAGTGATTTATTTAGGGTTATACAATTACCAAATACTTGAAAATAGAAGGCCTAACTTTTAAGCTTACTGCCTTTTCCACTAACATCATGGACCATTTTGGTCATTCACTGGTTGGTTTTGCTTAATAGCTTCACTTTTAGCTCTTTACTCTTCTGTCTACAGCATAACAAACATCCAGATTATTCTAGCACTCAATTAACAAATATTGCCAGGCACTAACTATATGCCGGAGGATATAAAGAAAGGCAAAAACATGTTTCCTAACCTCAGAGAGTTTTTTTATTTTTTTAACTCAATTGTATTTTATTTTTCAGGTACATATTCTCTGTATCTCACCATTGAGAAAGTAAAATACAAACCAACCAAATAAAAACATTACAGACATGCATAGCCAAACAAAATGAGTTGAAGTGTAAAAAAAAAATGCATTTCAGTCTGCACTCTGAGTTCATCACCTCTCACAAAGTAGATAGCATGTTTTATTATGAATCCTCTAAAATCATAGCTGATCATTGTGTGGATCAGAGTAAGGAGCTTATATTGTGTAAATAGAAAATACAGTATAAATGGTATTGTTATGCTACAGTTCTCTTTAACTGTCCTGACTCACTTTCCTGCACTAGTTTCCCTTGTCTCAGTTTCTTTAACTGTTCTGTCTCAATCCTCTAAATTGTAAACTCCCCTCTGGTCCATTAAGACTGAGGATTATTTGCTCTAAGGTTATAAATTGTTAGCAAGATAAAGAAAAGAGCAGACCTCTTGACTCTTTTCTGTCCTCAAGAATTTACAATATCCCTCTAAAATATTCCAAGATACTCACTGATATCTTTATTTCTGTGTATTCAGACATTCTGTCTCTGGGTTTTTAGGATTTATGGCCTCCCCATCCTGACAGAAGTTTTCCTGTGCTTCTTACCCCTTCCTTTGTTTAGAGAAAAGGTATTTAAGGAGTTGGGATTCCTCCATTCATTGCTGGAGTATAGATGCTGGATGCTGGATTCTTTGAGATGACAGTCTCCTCCAGCCCTGGGACCAACATGGATTCCTTGGTCCCAGTATATCTTTATCTCTGTCTGACTGGATAATTTGAGACGAGAGTCCTGTCCAGTCAATTATACTCTCCCATTAATAAAATATTAAAAAATCTCTAATCTCTCCCCTGCCTCCAGTTTCTCCGGCATTACAGCATGCTATCTTAAGGGGAACACACTGGGGTTGGGGATACCTTGAAAGGTCTCCCAAAGAAAGTGGGATTTCAGATGAGTCAGGAAGACACTAGGGACAGGAATGAAAAGAAACAGTATTTTAGGTATGGGGGAAAGCCAAAGAAAAGACATGGAGCTGAAAAGACAAGGTATCACGGATGAGAAATAGCAAGAAAGCTGATGGATGAAATGGTACATGGAGGGGAGTTAATGGAAAGGTAAGAAGGGCACCAATTGTGTGTTTTTTCCATCCAGGCTTTCCCAAGCATTTGAATGCTGAACCTGGGGTATAAGGTTTCTTTACCTCCTGAACTCCAATCAGTTAGCTCTGGTCTGCCGGTGGAGCTCACACCAGACTCTGTGGGAGAGGATGTGAACAGAGGTGGAGATGCAGCCAGAACATAAGTCATAGCTCTCTGGCTTTTAGGGAAAACTGGTAAGAAAGCTTAGAGAAAGCAAACAGCTGGGAGGCAGAAACCTCCCTGATCCTCTGAAGTGCTCAAATCAACTAGAGAGGAAAATGTAAGGGCTTAAGAGCCATTAGTGTTGAACTGAGCTAGCTCCTTACATTCTCCAGTGACGGATCTCTCAGAGTGGAGATCACTCGAGCTCATTTTGGTAAATAGACCATCTTTCCTACTTCTCAAGAGCCTCCTTTATATAAACACCTTTCTTTTTCCATTTTAAAAAGCTTTCAAAATGAAAGAATGTATGTTCTATCCCTCACAGCCCAAAAGCAAGCCCAGAACCCAGGTGAGCTGAGTGGTGGAAGGTCAATTTCCCAGCCGGGGGCAGCAGAGAGCTGCAAAAAGGAAAAAAAAAAATACCAAAAATAAAAACCAACAAAAAAGGCTAATATACAAATGGAGTGGAGGGGATTTAACTCCTATGTAAGAAAGTCCCTGGAAGTTGGGATTGGGGAAACTGGGGAGATTGGACTTGGGTAACCAGTATTTTCCAGGAGGGAGCTAAGAACTGAGTTCAAGCAGGGAATAAGGGAACTAAGATAACTGAATTGCCCATGCTGCTTATAGGGAAAGGAGAAGTCAAAGAGAAATGGAAGACAGAAGCGAGCTGAGATAAGCAGCAGGATCACTAGATCTCAGAAAGCAGTGGGAGAGGTGTCGGGGTGAGTGGGTGATGGAGGATGTGGATCAGGCAGAGCATGGGAGGAAGCTGTTGGTTTGAAGAGCTGAGCTGGGAGGCAGACCTGGGTTCTGAACCACCCTGTGGTTCTTTAGACAATCAGGGCTGGTGGGATCCCTGAGCATGTGTGAGCACTGCTATCGCTGGATCAAAAGGTATTTAGAGCCGTATAGCCCTTTGGGCACAGTTCCAAATTGCTCTCCAGGATGGTTGGATGAGCTCAAACCTCCACCAACAATACATTAGTATTCCAATTTTTCCACATCTCCAACCTCCAGTATTTTCCTTTTTTTGTCATATTAGCCATTCTTATAAGTATAAGGTAATAACTCAGAATTGTTTTAATTTGTATTTTTCTGATCAATAGTGACTTAGAGCATTTTTTTCCATGTGACTACAGAGAGCTATGATTGTTTTCAAAACAGCCTGTTCATATCCTTTGACCATTTATCAATTAGGAAAAAAACACTACTAGGTCTATATACCACCCTCCCCCTCCAAAAAAAAGGGGAAAAGACATATTCATAGAAAAATATTTCTAGTAGATTTTTGTTATGGCTAAGAATTGGAAATTAAAGGAATTCCTGTCAATTGGGGAATAACTAAACAAGCTGTGATTGGAACAGACTATTATTGTTCTACAAAAAAAAAAAATGACAAGCAGGATGGTTTCAGAAAGACAGTGAAAGGAATAGAACCAGGAGAATATTGTACATAGTAATAGCAATACTATTTGATAAAGAATTGTGAATGATTTAGTTATCCTCAAAAATACAATGATCTAAGACAATGATAAAGGATTAATTTCAAATTGCTATTTGCTTCTAGAAAAAGAAAATATATTGACTGAATACCGACTAAAGCATGCTATTTTCCACTTTTTTCCTTTTATGTTTTCCCTATTATTCAAATCTTGTACAAAACAATTAATATGGAAATGTTTTACATAATTGCATAGATATAACCTATATCTGATTACTTGCCATCAAAGGGAGAAAGAATATGGAACTCAAAACTTTAAATAAAAATGTTAATTAAAAAAAAAAAGTTAAGAGTAAAGAAAGAAGAGTCTGTACCTAGATAGGGAGGAACTGGCTCTGTGATTTCATTACTATAGGGAGCAGCTGGATGAAAAAAAAATCCCTATATTAGTGCAGGCTGATATAGGTAGGATATTGAAGGGTTAAATGACTTCCTTGTGGTCATATGATGTGTCAGAGAGGTGGCCCTTGAACTTAGTTCTTTCTTGTTTCAAAGTAAGTTCTCTAATCATTATATCACTTTCTCTGTCTGTGCCTGAGATGATCTAAAATATGGGAAGAGACACATTGCATTAAAAGAGCTAGCTAAACTGGCTAGAGATGTATTCTGTACTTGGGGAAAAACTAGAAGGAAAAATCCCTACACTTTCCCAGGTAGTAGAGTCTGACTTTCAAAAGTTGAATAAATAGAATAAATCATTCCATAACAATAGCTGTGCCTTGCTTTTTCTGAACATCCTTTCCTTTGTTACAAGCTCTTCTCTCCTGAATGCTTTGAAATCACTGCTGGCTCATTCAAAAGATGGCTTGCAAATTGAGCAATGGGAGAGTTCATATTTTCAGTCCATTTCCTTGTTCCCTCTCCTTCTTTTTCCTCTCCATCTCCCTCCCCAGCATCAGCATGTATTTGTTTAGATGATAAACCCTGGCTTTGGTCCAGATAAGGAAATCTGAAGATTTGCCTCCCAACTGCATCAAACAGGCTTGAAATTGCTGAGAAAGTGATACATGTGCAGCTGTAATTGGGTTTACTGAATTGGGTTCCCCCACTGAAATATGTGAAGGCAGAAAGCTAAAGTTTCTTATTTTTTCCCATTGATCTTATTGAATGATATCCGACAATTCAAAAACTTTTCCAGCAACTAAAAATACACTGATTGCTCAAAAAATTTGGATTGTTAGCCCTTGCCTTCTAGCACCTTGCACTAAATGAGTATGTGGATAGTTTATTTCTGCTATCTCTCACAACTATCCTTTGTACTTTATTCCCACAAACCCCACCCCAATCTCATGCATAGATTATTGCTATCATCTTCTAACTGATTTCCCTATCTTTCTTCCCTTCCACACATCTAGAGAGGGCTCTCAGGCTTCTAAGTCTTTCTAAAACATGTCACTGTTCCTATTCCCAAACTTTTCATGGGTCCTCATGAAAAATGTTAATTAAAAAAAAAAAAAAGCTGGCTCCAATCTACTTCTCATTTTAGGCCATGCTACTCCTTGACAAGAACCCTCTTTAGGCTTGTCATATACTCTTTAGATATAGAATGCAAATCTCCTTCCTTCTCTTTCCCAACACATTTATTTATATTATTCTGCAGCTGTGGAATGCTTTCTCCTTCCTCTTATTTTACTTGTCCAACTTCTACCAGTCCATCTTCAAAGAGCTTTTAGGTTTCGTGAACAAAGGTCATAAGGAAAGTTACATAAACAATATGATAGATTCCATGGTACAGAGGAAAGATCACTAAACTTGGAATCTCAGATCTGAGTTTAAAACCTAGGTATGTTTGCTTCAGGAGATGCTCAGGAGCTTTCTTTGACTGACTATATGACCTCTGAGTTTCCTTGAATTACTTGAAAATGAATTACTGTGAAAATGAAAGGAAAGATCATATTATATATACAAAGGGTAGGGGGGCAAGAATCATTCTAAATTCAGTTTGGAAGAAGATCATTATTTTAGGTGGGAGTCATTAGGAGTCAAGTCTAGAAAATTATCTTCAGGCTATATCAGATCTATGTATCCTCAGAGATGGCAGGATGGGATAAGATGATTTTAGGAGGTAGATGAGTAGGAAAAAAGGCAGGGATGGGGTTTCCTGCTTATCAGTTTTTAATTAAATTTTTATCTGAGACCCCTTAAAGGGTTTCTGGTATAGGTGTGCTAGCTGCTGCTATCCTTATTTTATAGGAAAGATACTTGGGTGTTATTTGCCTCAAAGTCACCTGAGACTGTATCTAGAGCACAGCAATCCACATATCTGGTTGTCAAAAGATCCAGGGACAATTCTCAATGAGAGTGAGCATAAAATATCTTAGAAAACTTTTTCTGTAGTGGGTAGATACCCCCTTTCTGATTTGTTTTGACTTTATACATCCCATCCCCATCCACATTTTTCAAATAGACTTTCTGTTGTACCACATTACCAAGAATCAGTGTAAGTAGTGAAAGAACATGAGACCTAACATTAGGATGTCTGGATCTGAATCTAGTTTTTGCTGTTTACTAATTTTGTGACCAAAGAGGTTACTTAACCTCTTCAAGTCTAAATTTTTTAATTCCTATAGCAGGACCAATAATGCATGTAGAATCTACCTCACAGGGTGGAGGAGAGGAGCTTTAGGAGCCTTGAAGCATTATATAATGCCAGTTGGTATAGCTGTGATTACCTATGCTTGTAGAAATACCTTTCTTCAAGGTTCGAATCATGTTCAACCTCCTTCACGAAGCCCTTGCAGTTTTTTCTTTTCTTACCTAAGTAAAAGTCATTTCTCCCTCCTCAAATTCTTTATTCTTCTTGGATCTCTTCTTTTTCTCTGTTGTATACCACCTCATACCACAGTTGCTAATTTTGGATCCTTTCTTACTTAAGAGGAGCAGCTATGCCATTTCCCCATCTTTATAGCATTAACACAAGCCTGTGCACACAACAAGTGCTAAATAAGTGAAGAAATGTTGAATTGCCGAATTAATACCTGTATTTCTAGTCAGAAGCCATTTCCAAAATCACTGGGAAAACAAACCTTTGAATGGAAGCCTGTCTGAATCAGGGCAGGGATGTGAGCAACCATGCTGGTTCTGAGTTGCAGGCTCCCTTTGGAGAAGAGGCTTGAAAGCTGTCATGTTAAGAGGCAGTACTGTGTCTGGATCATTTTGGTCAGGTCACAGAATGAGGGAAGAGAAGTAATGTCCAAGGAGGTTGAAAAGTTGGGTCATAGCTAGGTTTATATTTATCCCAGAGGCCATAGGAAATCACTGTAATCGACTGACATGGTTTCCCATGTCAGATCTGCATTTCAGGAACATCCCTTTGGCAATGAGGTAAAAGATGAATGAGAAGAGTGAAAGACTTAAGGCAGGGATAGAAATAAGGAGACCACTACAATAATTCAGGCAAAAAGTTATAGGGATCTAAACTAAGGTGGTAGTGAAAGCATGCTGAGAGATGTGGAGAGAGAAATATCAAAGTTTAGAAATAGATTGGCTATTGGAGTGAGAACAGTGAGGAGCTGAAGATAATACTGAATACAAATATGAGGCAGTGGAAGGACAATGGTGCCTCTGACAGAAACTGTAGCTTTGTAAGAAGAGAAGGTTTCAAGAAAAAAGATGTGAATTTAATTTTGGACATATTGTGTTTGAGATGTCTACTGTACATCTAGTTAGAAAAAGATCAACAGGCAATTGTTGATGTGGGGTTGAAGCTCAAGGAAATGACTGACTGAATAAAAGGATGTGTGAGTCATCAGTTTAACAAGTCACACTCACCTGTACAGAGCTGATAGATGAACCTTTATGAAACAACCAATTGGGGGAATGAGTTGGGGATCTAGAACAGATCTACACTCCTATGATCCTTTCTCCTATGAAACTCTGTAGATTAATAATTGGGCTCAATTTCCAGCTTTACTACTCATTTCCTCTGTAACTTTAGACTGGTGCCCTCCATTTTCTGGGCCTCATTTTCCTTCCCCATTAAGAAGAAGGGATTGGATTCAATGACCTCTAGGGTTCTTTCCAGTTTTAAACCAATAATCATATAAATGAGATGATCTCTAAGGCCCTTTCCAGCTCTGAAATGTTATTACTTTATGCCTTGATAACAAAGTTTTGGCTGAGCCTGGCCTTCTCCTGCCAAAAGTGAGATGTGTGAAATCTGCTAATGGCCTAAATCAAAACAGAACATCTTATTTAAACCAGAGCACAAATATCTTCAATTCATGAATTTGCTAGGTGTTATTCTCGGTAGGCACTAGCTGGTGTTTGCTGGTGATACGCATACTGTGGAAAATTAAACTTACATTGAGTGAATTTAGAGGATGGAGGCAACTTCAGTGTCTGTGAAATGGATCTTTTATTCATTTGGAAATACAATTTAAGTTCCTTTATAATTGAATTGCAAAAGCATCCCCAGAAGCCAGTCACATCTCAGCCAATGTGATATGGTATCACAAACAGAGTAATGAAATGACAGGAAGTTGGATGTGACCATTAATTTGCAGTTTCAGTATGGAAAAAGATAGAAGGTGAAAGAAAGGCAATTAAAATAAATCTTCCCACAATGGCCATCACTTCTGCCCATTCTATTGCTTATTCCATAGCACATACATATATTTATCATGGCTCTTTGGTCAACAGTGAAAAACTGAACAGAATCATTTCTGTACCTTATGGTTGTAAGCACTAAAAGAAAGCATGCAATTTTGTCCATGATGTTCATTTATAAAACTAGAACGGTCCAGTAATAGGCTGGAGTACCTCTTTACTTCTTCAACCAGGCTATTTTCTGCCTTATCATCATTGGTTCCTATGCTGCTTTTCCTTCCAAACCAGACTTCTGCTGTTCTAATGGGTAAGGACCAACTATATCTAGCCAGCGCTAACTCTAGGCAATCTGCTAATAAACATATATTAAATGCCTTTTATGTACTGTGCTTTTAAGTCCCATTTTAAACACTAGGAACACAAAGGTAAAAGACAGTTTTTGCTCTCAGGTAGCTCCCAGTCTAATGAAGGAGACAATATGGAAATAACTATGAGAGTATGTATGTATAGAGTATGTATATCATATCATATATACTATATATGCTACATATATAATACACATACACACATAAACAGGATAAATTGGAGATAATTAGTAGAGGGAAGGTACTGGAATTAAGAAAGTTTTTTTAAAGGTAGGGTTTTATCTAGGAATCAAAGGAAGCCAGAGAAATTAAGATTTGCAGATGAGAAGGAGAGGAAAGTATTCAAGACATGGGGGAAAATAGTGAAAATGCCTGAATGGAGTTCAGCAAGGACACAAGTATTATTGGATCACAAACTATGTCAGGGGAGGTTAGGAGGCTGTAAAGTATAAGAAGCCTACAAACATTCCAGGTTATAAAGGGCTTAGAATGCTAAACAAAGAATTTTATATTTGATTTAATAGGTAATAGGAAGCTACTGGAACTTACTAAATAAATATTTCCATGGTTAGATTTGTGCTTTAAAAAGATTTATTTGGTAAATCAGTGGAGGACAGATTGAATTAGGGAAAGATCTGAGGAAAGGCTACCAACCAATAGGCTATTGGTATAGTCCAGATATACAACAAATGTCAGAGAAAAGAAGTTGTATATGAAATATGTTATGAAGGTTAAATAGATACTGGCAACCAACTGGATATGGAGGGTGAGAGACAGTGAAAAGTCAAAGGTGACATGTAAATTGCTTGCCTGAGTGACAGAGAAAATAATGTTCACTTCTGTTGAAAAAAAAAAGTTGGGAAGGGTGCTGGGAAAAAAGATAATGAGTTCAGTTTGGAAATTTTGAGTTTAAATGTCTGTTTATAGGACATTCAGTTCGATATTTCTAAGAGATAGAGTCATCAAGTTTGGAAGATAGAAGATAGGTTACATAGGGCTAAAAAGCAAATATGAGAACCATCAGCACAGAGGTGACAACTGAAACTATAGGAGCTGAAATAGTATCCAGAAAGAAGTGAAAATGATCTAAAACAGAGCCTTAGAGGATGCTTTCCTTCAGCAGGTGTGACCCCGACCAATATCCAAAAAAAGAGCCTGAGGGAACAGTAACAGTCAGAGAAAAAGGACAAGAACCAAAAGAGAGTATTCCCATAAAAATCTAAATTAGAAGAGAGTATTAAGGAGAAGAAGGGGATCAAGAGAATCAAACACTTAAGAGTTGTCAAAAGAATGACAATTGAAAAAAAGGCCCTTAGGTTTAATAGCTAAAAGATCATTTATATCTTTGAAGAAAATAGCTGTGGTCAAAGCATAGACTGTGCAGAGTTAAGAAGAGAGTGAGAAGAGAGGAAATGAAGGCAGCAATGATAGATGACCACCTCAAGGACTTTAGTTACAAAAGGGAGGAGATATATGGGACAAGAGGTAGTGGGAATAGATGGATCAAATGGAGGATTTTTGAAGATAGAAAGGCAGTCAATAGATTAAAAAGATTAACGATAAATAAAAGGATAGAGATGATAGATGGAGAAATCTGCTGGAGAAGATAGGGTGGAATGGAATCTCATACATGTAGAGAAACTTTGTCTTAGTAAGGAGAAAAGTCACCTCTTCATGTGAGAGAGGGGTAAAGAAGATATTGAGAACAGGTAACTGGGTGGTAGGAGACATCAAAGAAGGCAGAGAAGAGAACTCTTAGGGAATGGTATTAATTTTTTTTCAGTGAAATATGAGAGAAGGTTCACAGTTGAAATGAGGGAAGGTGACCCATTGAATGTCTAAAGAAGAATGAAACAATTTGAAAGAGTTATTGGGGTTAATGGGATAGTGTATTAATTAGAGAATTGTTTTAAAAAATTGCTTTGCCGCAGTGAGGACTCAGTTGAGGTTACATAATTTAAATTTATAGTGCCCCTACTAAGAATGGCTTCATGACTTCATGATTTTCTCTATCTTTATTCATCAGCATGTATGAAGGAGTGAAAACAGTGGATGATAAGAATGATATAGTGCAGGCCAAGACAGACAATATGAGTAAGGACTAAAGGAATCAAGAGTACAGTTCAGAGGTGACCTGGTTCACCAACAGGTCGAGATGGGAAAGGGAGGAGAATGTAACCTTTATAATGGCCTGGGAATTGGACCCTCAAGGGATTGAGGGTTACAGTGAGGATAGAAGGAGAGGTATAATGACAATCAATTGTGATCAGATGAGGGAATTTCAGAGTTCATGAATATGGAAATAGTATATTTTTGGATGATGGCAAGATCAAGAGTATGACCATTTTTTGTGTTTGGCTGAAGTGAGGTGGAGGAATAGGTCATGTTAAATAAATAAGCTGAGGAATTATGAGGTCAGGGTGTTTGAGGATCAATATGTATCAATTTGGTATCAATATGAGGAATGGAGGAAAATATCCTGGAGTTTGGCAGACAGTAGCTATCTCAATTATGAAATCAGAATTAGATATGGACTGAATAAACCATAAAGAAGGAGAAGTTACTGAATATTGGTGGTAGATGAAAAACATGGAAACAGCAATGGAAAGAATGGAGTTGAAATACTCCCTCACCTTCACAAGTGAGTCAAGGGGAGTGACTGAAAGTGCAGTCATTGCTAGAAAGACCAACCCAGGAGGTTATATCAATAGGAATCCAGGTCAAGGTGAAAACTAAGGATTTCAGAAAATCCTGGAAAGACTTAAATGAACTGATGCTGTGTGAAGTAAGCAGAACCAGAAAGAAATTATACATAGTAACTGCAACAATATGCAATAATTAACTTTGATAGATTTATATCTTCTCAGAAATATAATTCCAAAAGACTGATGATAGGAAATGCTATCCACATTCAGAGAAAGAACTGTGGATTCTGAAGACAGATTAAAGCATAATATTTTCACTTTTTTTTTCTTTTTTTTTCTTTTTCATGGTTTTTCCCTTTTATGTTAATTCTTCTTTCATAACATGTAGAAGTAGTTTTAATATGATTATATAGGTATACCTTCTATTAGAGTGTTTGCTATCTTGGAAAGGGAGGGACAGGCCAGAGAGAGAGAAAGGGAGAAAAATGGAAATAAATATAAATAAACATAAATGTTGTAAACTATATTTGCATGTAATTGGAAAAAAATAAAAATACTATAAAGTGGGGGGAAAGGTCACATTGTCCCACTACATCCAAGACCAACTCCAGTCTCCCCAAAATGGTGAGAACAAGAAAGACGATGGAAGGAGTATTAAAGGAAAATATTTAAGATGAAACAAGTTTGTAATCTATAGAGAAAACATTCTAGTGAGCATAGTGTCAGTGCAGGTAACTTTATAGTGAGACACCAAAGAGCTGGCTTGAGGGAAATGGGGATAAGGAATAATCCAGTGGAGTATAGGAAATAAGTTTGAATTATGACTTCTGGGGACTCTGAATCATTAGAATGGGAAAGGTATGACCAAATGGGGAATCTGCTAATTACTGAGGAATTAGTTACAGTAGATTTTCTATGTTTATAGGAGGGGCTTGGTCTCAAGAGTAGAATGCTCTCAGCACCATGGACAGTTCAAGGGAAAGGACAGGTGTCTGGAGTTGAGAGAATTGTGTCTTTCTTCTCTTCCCTGGAAGGAATCTAGAGCTTGGTGGAATGATGTTTCTCCTCTTCCTAAAAAAAGCAGGATATGAGTCTATGACGGAATGGGATTTCACCACTTGTTTCTTCACTTTCCTTTCTTTCACTTTCTTTTCCCCTATCCAATAAATCTCCAATTTATTCTGACTATATTTCATTTATATATAGTTGTTTTCCTATTGTCTCCCCTTACCAATTAAGCTCCTTGAGAATGGGAACTTTTTGCCTATTTTGTATCTCCAGTACTCAGCACAGTGCCTGGTATATAAAAGACACCAAATAAATACTAGTTAACTGATTGATTTCATTCTGATCGTCATCCTGTGATGCCATTATGCATGTATGCTCCTCCTCACCCTTCCATTTCAAGATATGGGAATAATAATGACACCAACATTACCACTGCTCCTCAAAAGCATATAAACCGATTACCCTGTTGCTTTACTCACCATCACTGTGATCACCCCAAACTAAAACACCCCTTCCTGGCCACCACTCTCCTATGTGAGTTTTCTGTTATAAAGATGAAAGCTCCTTGAGGTTGGGGGCTATTTCTCACTTTTATAACCAATATTTAACACAGTGGTTGACACAAATAAGCATTTAATATTTAAAAAATGCATTCATTCTTGCCTTCCACTAGTGAATTAGTGTCCAACCCTGGAGGTGTTTGAGCAGATAATGGATAACTATATCTCAGGGATGCTACAAAAGTTATTCTTGCACAAGATGAGAGGATTGAACTAGGTAAGCTCTAAGGTCCCTTCAAGCTTTGAGAGCCTATCATTTTATCATTTCTACACAAGTATAATGGCTGTAGGTGAACTGTGCTTTAAAATTACTGTGCTTTGCTGAAATCTAGGTAAACTATATTCATTCATTCAGCAACATGCATGGTGGATAGAGATGCTGTGCTTGCAAAATGAGAGACAAATTGAAATGCTGTATGTGAGAAGTAATATCTTGGTCAATTAGGCTGGACTGTGGAATGGATGGAGAGGAGGGAGTGACATGTAATTAGCCTGGCAAGGTTAGCTATATTTAAAGGGACTTTAACATGCTAAGGCAAAGAGATTTATTTTGTCCTAGAGGCAATAGGGAGCCATTGGGACTTCCATTACATAATTATATACTACTCCAAGCTAGCTTTCAAGAAAAGAAAATAAAAACTTTACAAACATTACCTTGTTTAAGCCTTATGACACACCAATGAGGTAATTATTTCAGGTATTATTATTTTCATTTTACAAATGAGGAAGCTGAGGACAGAGAAAAAGGGTTATTCCCAAGTAACTGGGCAGAAGAAAATTGGAACAGGAAGGGAAATTGGAACAGGAAGGGAAATACAATTTCAGGTAATTCAACCCTACAATGGTGGAAGAATGCTTGAAAAGTATATAACAGGTCCTGGCAGGCTATGGTAATAGAGATCCCAATGTCATTCCTATAGTGGGCAGAAAGTCAACTTCAACAAATTGTGCTCATAAAGTCAGGGACAAGCAACACTTTGCAATACATAGAAATAGCCATAACATTTTATGAAGTTCAAATTTTTCCCCATGTTAATATGAGCTTGTGATTACAATATTCTAAATTCTCCCAGATGAACTAAAGAGTAATAGAGTAGAGAGAGTGCTGCATTTAAAGCCAGAGGGCTTGAGTTCAAATTCCAGCTCCATCCCTTTGTATCCCTATAACTCTGAAGAAATCATTCAACTTCTATGAAACTCAAGTTTCTTTATTTGTAAAATTAGGGGATTCGATTAGATGATCTCTAAGACCTGTGAAGCTTTGAATCCAAGACTTTCTGATCTTTTGTGCTTGTATTTCCTATGGATAGTTGCAACTAATGAATACCATTGTTGATATTCATCCAGGACCACAAATATAGCTGGCACAAGATCACTATTATTTCCAAGAGGAATCCACTGTTAGGAGTCCCACTCACATCTCCCTTCTGTTTATGTGCACAAATCTGACCTAAAATAACTTTCTCCTTAAGGCAGCACTAGCTGTAAACTTTTTCTCCCATCCCTATTCCCCCCAAGTAGAAAAGGAATAATCTTGTTTCAATATGGGAGAAGCATTTAGGCTGATCAACTGGAGACCATGGGGTCAAGCTAGGTCAAGTGTCATATGAGAAATGGCCAGAGGGTAATCAGCCAATCAGTTATGAGATAGGAGATGTACTCTACAACGAAACCATTTGAAATTCGGTCCTTCAGCAGTTTTGGGGAGATTATATAATTATGGCCTTTGGCCATTAACAGGCCTTACTCCAAGATTGGAGATAATGAGCACCGGCTTTGTCATTATTTTGAAATAAATTCACACTGATCCCCTCTACCAGACTCCTGTGTCTCTATTAACCTCTCTATCACCCGATGGCTAAGAGAAGCCTCTGGGGACAGTTCTGCTGTATTTTTCCCCAGGTACCAGAGCCCAAGCCAGTTAGACCCACTCAGGATCCACAGAGTCATTACTCAATTCAAGGAATGAGGTGCATGTGAAAAACAGACCAAAATAATCACAACCACCATTGAAGTGACTGGGATTTGGAAGACAGATGACAGAGAGCATTGGTCCCCATGTCTGATTCAGAGAAATCATGCCTACATGACAACATCAGATAAGTCAACCTTCATAACCCAATGGTAGCCATTTAGTTTGTCTTTTTTTGGCCTTACAGTAAAATTAAGTACTTGCTGAATAACACATATGAGATATTTGCTCAATATGAGGTATTTATAAGGTAAATTAGACCTATGTATCAATTGTTTCTGTTCTGGCCAGAAACTGAGGGTCTTCCCCTACCTGATAAATTATTTTTTGAAAACCAAGTAGGTCATCTCTTACTTGAATTCTTACTTAGTCCCTAACTACTGAATGAGTTTTGCCTCAGACAAACTGAGACCTGAGAAAGACCTTAGCCAAAGAAGGTCAAGATCTCCCACCACATGCTGGGCCATCTCCAGTTGTCCTGAACCATGAATCACCACTGGACTCCCATAACTCTGGAGAAGAGAGTGAGACTGATGACTAAACAATTCTGCCTCACTTAAATCCAATTCACTTGCAAGTTAGGGAAATCTAAGTAATGTAAAAACAAAAGATACCAATAAAAGCTACTGAAACAGTTTGGTAAATTGAATAGAATCTTTTCCCCCTTAGTCTAGATCTACTAATATATTTTTAAGAATTTTACCTCCTGATGTCATTGGTCCTCTTTAAGAATTAAGGACAAATGACAACAATAAGAGACATAGAGAAAAAGAGAAAATCTTTTCAACACAATTAATTTCCTATGGTCTCATGAAGATACATCTTATTTCATAATGTTCCCTATAACATATTCTATACTCCAATTATACTGGTCTATTTTGTGTGTCCTCAAACATGAACTTTATTTGTATTTTTCTGACTCTGAGCTTTTGTTAAAGGTGTTCTCCCCACCTGGAAGATTCTTTTCCTGCATCTTTGTCTATTAAATGCCTACCCACCCTTTAAAGTTAAACTTCAATATAATCTCATCCAAAAAAACTTAATCTCTCTGGTTGGCTTTGAACCTCCTATTTCATCTTCATATAACATTTTGGATCTTCCTACTATACTTAGGCAAAAATCATATAGTATAGCTATCTATGTCTGTGTCCTAGTTTCTTACTAGATAAAAATCATGTTTATCTAAACTTGTATCTTATCCAGCATCCAGAATGCATGCTACATAAACTAGATGATTAATATTTGACACACAATTAAAATAAATCAATATTTATTATCATATTATTTTAATTAATATTAATCTGTAAAGATAAAGCTTGTCTCCAAAGAAGCAATCTTCCAGGACTCTGTAAAAAGTTTTGGGGTAGGAGTGGAAGAAGAGAATATCCAAAGGTATGGGAAATTATATATGATGCCAAAATTTTTGATGTGGTAAATTTTACCAATTTTCCCCCTTTTTTTCTTCTTAAAAATTATTTGTTTTAGATGTCTCTATGAAAGAAGAAAGGGGAAAGGAACAAATAGGGAAATCTAAGTAATGTAAAAAACAAAAGATACCAATAAAAGCTACTGAAACAGCTTGGTAAATTGAATAGAATCTTTTCCCCCTTAGTCTAGGTCTACTAATGTATTTTTAAGAGTTTTATTTTTTAAGCATGATCCCTTTATAGATGTGAAGATTTTTGTTGATTCTAGCAGGGGTCCTCAAACTTTTTAAATAGGGGACCAGTTCACTGTCCCTCAGACTGTTGGAGGGCCATACTATAGTAAAAACAAAAACTTTGTTTTGTGGGCCTTTAAATAAAGAAACCTCATATCCCTGGATGAGGGGGATAATCGTCCTCAGCTGCCGCATCTGGCCCATGGGCCACAGTTTGAGAACCCCTGTAGAAATCTAAGAGGTAACTGTGACTTGGGCTTCAGAACCTTTGGAGTAAAGAATAGACCTTTCAGCTTATTTAAGTAGAAGCTGGTCATCTGAAGGCAGGAGACAGGCATTTCTCTATTGGTCCTTTGCCTGATTCTAGCTGAATAGAGGAAAACAGACTAAGAAGAGAACCAGACAGTTGTTCAGGCCACCAGACATAATCATTCTTTTTTCCCAATCAGTGAGAACATACTTCATTTCTACTGGTATTGTAAATGGGCCTTATCCTCCCTTCTCACCACTGCATCTGCCTCTGATCTGTCCCTAGTGTTCACATGGCTTACCTCTGCTATTTTGCACACACTTACAATTATCTTCTTAAGTGTTTAATTTTTAAAACCTTGTCTACTTCTTTAAGAAATCATCTTCTAAAGGGAGTGCCCTTTTTTGAAATGTCACAAAATAGTCAAAGCAGATTTTTAAAACTAGTAGTTTTTATGTGCTGTGAGGATTTAGGATATTGATATTAACAGAGAGCAAGAGCTTTATTCTGAAAAAAAGTCACAGAAGCCGATCTGTCAATCAATCAAATATAACCACTGGCTGATCAACTTTCTCTCTGCCTAGTACTGGGCTAGTAACAATAGGGACTACTAAGGGAAATAATTCACAGCTCCTGACCTCAGAAAGCTCACTGCCTAGTGAGCAAATATACACATGAGTAAAGAATATAATTTAAAAGGGCATGTGTAAATAAATAGTGGTCTAGAAAAGAAGACAGAAAGAGAAATAGTTGTGTATTAGAATAGTCTGAGAAGACCTTTTGAAAGGCAGATCTTGAACATCTAGTTAACATAGAAGAGAAAGGCCAATTTTTATATCAGGAAGACAGCTGCTTCCTACTTACATGTGATACTGCAACAGTCTTTTAATCTGCTTTATCTTTACTTATTTAGAAAATGGATTTATTTCATGGGGTAGTAAAGATCAGATAATTTAATATCTGTAAAATGCTTTGTAAACTTGAAAGCATTATGTAAATGTTACTTATTATTACTTATCATTAGAAGACTTGAAGGATAACTATTTGAGTCAGAGAATAAGATAAGGTAGAACATTTAAATCATAAAAAACTAAAGATAGAAAAGTACAGAGACAGAAATGAATAGTTAGGTGCCTTAATGGATAGAAAGCTAAATTTCGAGTCCAGAAGAACTGAATTAGAATCTCATCTCTGACTATGTGATCCTGGGCAAGTCACTTAACCATTATCTCCCTCAATTCTTCATCTGTAAAAATGGGAATAATAATAGCACTTACCTCTAAGAGTTGTTGTGAGGATCAAATGGGACAACATTTATAAAGCACTTTAAAGTGCTAATTCATATCAAGCAAACATGCAAAGAATTACTTCATAAACCTAGAAAAAGTTATTATGTCTTGCTACATGATGTTTCAGAAGAGAGTAAATGAAAAAGGCTAAAATAAAAGATTCCCATTGAAGTAAGTAGTGAGAAAGGAAAGCTAGAAAAAGAGAGGCTAACATTTAGAATGTCAGACTACAAAGCAGTACCTTCAAATTTAAATATTTGCTTTAATTTGGCAACACCCATCTATATATATTATTATATAAGCCAGCTTTGTTTCTCTTCAGAAAAACTTACCAGTCCTAATATAGTCTCTGATACAACAGGACAAAAGGTTGCATGATATTCTAGGACATAAGCAGCAGGTCTGAGATCTCTGTTCTGGCAATAGGAAGAAAATATTTTTGAAAGATTTTATGCAAATATATGATTTGATAGAAGGAAGAGGCTGAAAAGGAGAAGATCAAGGTAGGCGTCTATGTTAGCAGTGTAGGAGTAAATAGTGAAGAGGGCCTGAGTCAAAAGGGGAATAATAGAGACAGAGAAGTGGGAATTTGGCCTGAATCCCATCAGCATAGTGTCATGGAAATAATGTTATACTCAGAAGCAAGAGAAGCCTGTGGTTAAATCCTGCCTCTGATGCTTAGTGGCTGGGTAACTTCAAGCAAGTCATTTTGGCTTCATTATCTTCCCTTGTAAAACATGGGAAGTTGGATTTTATGGCCTATAAGATTGCTTGTAATTAAGATTCTTTGATTCTGTGATTGACTAGAATGCTTGAATGAATATGATATTTTCTCTACACCTTTCTCAGAGATCTATGAGCTTGACTGCTTCAGTTATTTGGATCAGCACAAGAAAATATGACAATATTCCCTAATTAAATATAAAATTCCCATTTTGTTTTTCATGCTTTCCTGTATCAAAAAAGGAAAAACTAGCAAGATTATGTTTACCTAGTCCTCTCCATGCATGACCATAGTTATTTTGCAGGGCACAAAACATGGACAACCTAATTCTGTTAGATGGTACAGCATAGATGTAGGTACAAAGAAGAAATAGTACCCCAAAAATAATACCACTCAACTTGCTAGTTTTTACATGGGAGGAAAGAGAAGCTCATATTGAGAAAAAGATTTGCCTGAGATTGTGCAAAGAATAATCCATCATTGGAGGTCCTGGTTTTGGACCAGTAACAATAGAATTATCAGATCAAAGATCTTATAGAGAGCCAAGATGGCGGAATAAAGTTAGGAAGCCGCTCCTGCTCTCCCAATTTCCCAAGTCTCTGAACAGAGTGCCATTGAATGAAATGCCTCTCCAGCTCAAGATAGAATGACAAAACTTCAAGAAAGGTCAGTCTCACTGGATAAAAAGGGTGTTCAGTCCAGATCAGATAGACTCTGGGAAAGCTGGTGAGAGAATCTTAATCAGAAAAAATCAGCAACTAAGACCTTCAGTACTGACTCAGTAAAGAAGCAGATCAGTGGGGCAGCATCTAGTCCTCGGTCAGAAGGCAAAACTCTTGGAAACCAAGCTGTTTCTTGAAGAGAGCAAGTAAAACTACCCCCTGCAAACACAAGGGACTTCTGTGCCAAGGCTCAGAGCTATTGTGGAGCCTTTCCCACAAGCTTGGGACAGTGCCATCTTTTATCCAGGAGCAGAGTTCCACCTTAAAAGTAAAAAATAAAAAAAAGAGGAAATACCAAAAGACAAGGAAAGAAAATGATCAAGAAAGATCAAGAAAGAAAAGAACCTTGATCATAGAAAATTACTATGGTGACAGGGCAGACCAAAACACAAAGTCATGTGAGGACAGAATGTCCACAGAAAAAATCTCAAAGAATGAGATAAATTGGTCTCAAGTTCAAAGAAGCGTCTTGGAAATACTCATGGAAAAAAAAAAAAAACTTCAAAAGGCAAATAAGTGAGATAGAACAAAAAATGAGAAAAAATGAGAGGTGTACATGAGAGTCAACAGTTTGGAAAACAATGGGGGGAAATTGTCTGAAGAAAACAACTCCTTAAACAGAATGATCCAAATGGAAAAAGAGATAAAAAAAGATAACTGAAAAACATCACACATTAAAAACTAGAACAGGGCAAATGGAAGCTAATGACTTTGTGAGTCAGCAAGAATCAGTCAAACAAACTAAAAAGAATGAAAAAATAGAAGAAAATGTGAATACCTCATTGGCAAAATGCCCAACCTGGAAAATAGATACTGAAGAGAAAATTTAAAAGTTATTGGACTACCTGAAGTTCATGACCAAGAAAAGAGCCTGAATAGCATTCTACAAGAGGTCATTAAGAAAAATGGTCCCAATATTCTAAAAACAGAGGCGGGGGGAACTCATTGAAATAATCCATTGATCACCTTTGAAAAGAGATCTCACAAGGAAAACCTCAAGGTACATTGTTGCAAAACTCCAAAACTATAATCTCAAGGGAAAAATACCATAAACTGCCAGACAAAAACAATTCAAATATCAAGGAACAACAGTCAGGATTACTTAGGATCTAGAAGCTTCTACAATAAAAGATCGGAGGGCTTGGAATACCATATTCCAGAAGGCAAAGGACCTGGGGTTACAATCAAGAATTAATTACCCAGCAAGATTCAGCATATTCTTTCAGGGATGGAGATGGAGCTTCAATGAAGCTTTAATTCTTATTTCGATGAAGTAAGAGACTTTAAATCATTTCTATTAAAAAAAACCAGAAAATTTAATTTACTAACACAGGACTCAAGAAAACAAAAGAAAGATAAATAGGGGGAAATAAATATATTTAAGGGTTAAACTGTTTACATCCCTAGATGAGAAAACAATATCTGTAACTCTTGAGAATTGCATCTGACACTGGGGTATGCAAAGCCAAGCATCACACAGACTGAGGGTGTGGTTGTGAATATATTCTGATGTGAAGACATCAAAGAAAAAGAAAAAAGTCCATACTAAAAAAAGAGGAAAGGAAAGGTATAATAGGACAAATAGTTCACAGCAAGAGGCTCCAAAGACACATTACAATCCAGGAGAAAAGAGAAGGGGATGAGCATTGTCTGAAGCTTGATCTTATCAGTTCTGGGTCTAAGAAGGAATGTATTAATCATTAAGTTGGGTATAGAAATTTATTTAATCCACTAAAAGAGTAAGAAGAGAAAAAAGAAAAGAAAATGAAGGAACAGGATAGAAGCAAGAACAGAAACACAAAGAGAAAAAGATAAGGGAGGAAGGGTTGATAGAAGATAAGATAGTGAAAGGAATGGGTAAAAACCACTAGTAAGAAAAGGAACTGAGATGATAGGACATAAGGCAGTATGTGGATTGTATTAAAATACACAAGGCTAAGGACAGGATGAAAGAGGGAACAAATGTATATACAAGGGAGAAAGTAGAATGGTAATCATAATTGTTAAAGTGAATGGGATGAATTCTACCACAAAATGGAAGCAAATAGCAGAATAGATTTATAAAACAGAATACTACAATATGTTTAGAAAAAACACATTTTATACAGACACAAAGTAAAGGTAAAAGACTGAAATAGAATTTATTATGCTTCAGCTTAAGTAATAAAAAAAAAGGCATGGGTAGCAATACTGATCTCAGATAAAGCAAAAGGTAAAAATAGATCTTATTAAAATAGATAAGGAGGGAAAGTTAATCTTGATAGAGGGTACAGTAAATAATGAAGCAGTAACAATATTAAATGTGTGTGCACTAAGTGGTAGAGCAGGCAAATTCCTAGAGAAGATTTTAAGCCAGTTACAGGAAGAAATAGTGAGTAAAACTATTCTAGTGGGGACCTCAATCTTCTCCTCACAAAATCAGACAAATTTAATCACAGAATAAACAATAAAGTAAGTAGGGAGGTTAATAGGATCCTAGAAATCCTAGATATGATAGATCTATGGAGAAAATTGAATAGAGACAGAAAGGAATATACATGGCACTTACACAGAATTTGACCATGTATTAGAGCATATAAACTTCACAATCAAATGCAAAAAAGGCAGAAATAATAAATCTTTCCTTTTCAGATCACAATGCAATAAAATTATATTCAATAAAGGGCCAGGGAAAGATAAACTAAAAAACAATTGGAAATTAAATAATCTAATTCCAAAGAATGAATGGGTCAAACAAAAAAAATTACAGAAATAATTCATAATTTCATCCAAGAAAATAACAATAAAGAGAAAACATACTAAACCTTTGGGATGCAGCTAAAGTAGTTCTTAGGGGAAATTTCACATCTCTAATTAGCTACATAAATAAAATAGAGAAAGAGGAGATCAATGAATTAGGCATGCAATTAAAAAAGCCAAAAAAAAGAACAAATTAAAAATCCCTAATTAAATACCACATTAAAAATTTTGAAACTCAAAGAGAGTTTAATAAAATAGAGACTAAGAAAACTATTAAACTAATAAACAAAATTAAGAGTGGATTTTATGAAAAAAAACTAACAAAATAGATAAAACTTTGGTTAATTTGATGGAAAAAAGGAAAGAAAAAAACTAAATCAAAAATGAAAGAAGTGAACTTACCAACAATGAAAAATAAATTAAAACAATAATTAGGAGCTCTTTTGTACAACTCTGTGGCAGCAAGTCTGACAATCTAACTGAAATGGATGAATATTTACAAAAATATAAATTGCCCAGGTTAATAGAAGAAGAAATAAAATACTTAAATAATCTCATTAATGAACTCTCTAAGAAAAACCTTCAGGGCTTCACTAGTTAATTTTACCAAACATTTGAAGAACAATCAATTCCAACATTATGTAAACTATTTGCAAAAATAAGTAAAGAAGGACTAATGCCAAATTCCTTCTATGATGCAAATACCTAAACCAGGAAAAGCCAAAAGAGATAAAGAAAATTACAGATCAATATCTCTAATGAATATCAATGCAAAGATTTTAAGTAAAATATTAGAAAAGAGATTACAGCAACTTATCATTAGGATAAGACACTATGACCAAGAGGAATGCAGGGCTAGTTCAATATCAGGAAAATTATTACCATAATTGACAATAACAAAAATAAACAGAAATCACATGATAATCTCAATAGATGTAGAAAATGCTTTTGACAAAATACAGCATTCATTCCTATTAAACCACTAGAGAGCACAGACATAAAGGGAGCTTTCCTTAAAATAATAAGCAGTATTTATTTAAACCCTACAGCAAGCATTATTTGTAATGGAGAGAAGCTGGATACATTCCCAATGAGATCAGAGGTGAAATAAAGATTCCTCTTATTACCACTATTATTTAACATTGTATTAGAAATGTTGACTTTAGCAGTAAGAAAAGAAAAAAGAAATTAAAGGAATTAGAATAGGCAATGAGGAAATAAAATTATCACTCTCTGCAGATGATATGATGTTATACTTAAAGAATTCTAGAAAATTGTCCAAAAATTTACTTGAAACAATTCACAGACTTAGTAAAATTATAGGATATAAAGTAAATGAACACAAATCATCAGCATTTCTATATATATATATATTACTGACAAAGGCCATCATCAAGAGCTAGAAAGAGAAATTCCATTTAACATTACTGTAGACAAAATAAAATATTTGAAGGTCTACCTGCCAATACAAACCCAGGAACTATATCAACACAATTAAAAAACAATTATTACACAAATAAAATAAGATCTAAACAATATAAAAATATCAATTGTTCATGGCTAGGTTAAGCTAATATAATAAAAATTACAATTCTGCCTACATTGGTCTACTTGTTCAGTGCCATGATAATCAAACTGCCAAAACATTATTTGATAGAACTAGGAAAAAAATGATAACAAAATTCATCTGGAAGAACAACAGGTCAAGAAGGTCAAGGTAATAAATTAAAAAAAAAATTAGAAAGGATGTTGGATTAGCAGTACCAAACCTAAAACTATATTATAAAGTAGCAGTAATCAAAACCATTGGTACTGGCTAAGAAAGAGAGTGGTGGATCAGTGTAATTGATTAGATACAAACAACACAATAATCAAGGCTTACTGCAATCTAGTATTTGACAAATCCTCAAACTCTAGCTTCTGGAATAAGAACTCACTAAATAGCAAAAATTGCATAGCTTTAGACCTCTATCTCACATCCCATTCCAAAAAACAAACAAACAAACAAAAACCAAATTAGGAGAACAAAGGATAATTTACCTATAGATATTTGGATAAAGGAGGTATTTATGACCAAAGAAGAACTAAAGAGCATTATGAAAGGCAAAATGGACAACTTTGATTACATTAAATTAAAAAGTTTTTGCACAAACAAAACCACCAGAAACAAGATTAAAAGGGAAGTATAAAGCTGGGAAAAAATCTTTACAGACAGTATTTCTGATAAAAGTCTCATTTCTAAAATATATAAAGAATTTTGTCAAATTTATAAGAATACAAATCAGAATACAAATCATTCCCTAATTCATAAGTATTTAAAGAATACAAACAATTTTCAGATGAAGAAATTAAAGCCATTTTTAGTTATATGTTATATATATAGTTATATGAAAAAAATGTTCTACATCACTATTGATTAGAGAAATGCAAATTAAAACAACTCTGAGATACCATCTCATACCACTCAGAATGGCTAAGATAACAGAAAAAGATAATGATAAATGTTGGAGGAGGGAAAACTGAGACATTAATGCATTGTTGGTGGAATTGTGAAACAATCCAATCATTCTGGAGAGCAATCTGGAACTAGGCCTAAAGAGTTACACAACTGTGCATACCCTTGGACTCAGCAGTGCCATTACTGGGCAAACAAGGAAACCATAAAGGAACAAAAAGGACCCACATATGCAAAAATGTAACAGTTCTTTTTGTTGTAGTAAAGATTTGGAAAAGGAATTGATGCATAAAAAATGATGAATGAGATGATTATAGAAAGGCCTGGAAAGATTTAGATGAGCTGATGTTGAGTGAAAAATAAGCAAAATTAGGAATACATTGTATACAATAAAAGCAGGAATGTATGATGATCAACTATGAAAGGCTTGGTTCTTCTCAGCAGTTCAGTGATCCCAATCCCAATAGACTTTGGACAGAAAATATCATCTGTATTCAGAAAAAGATTTAAGGAGACTGAATGTAAATCAACAAATGCTATGTTCACTTCTTTTTTCTTTTTTTTAAATCTCCCATGGTTTTTCCCTTTTGCTCTAATTTTCCTCTCCCAACATGATTTGTAAAGCAATGTGTATTAAAAAAATAAACTTATTACAAAAAAGGATTTTTAGAGTTAGAAAGGACTTGAGGCTATTGGGGCTGATATGCCTTCATTTTGCAGAAGAAGAAACTAAGGTCCAGGGAAATTAAGTCATGTGCCCATGATCTGTGCATCTATTAAGTGTCTGAGTTGGAATTTGAACCCAACTCTTCCGAGCATTCTCCTATAGTCCATTGCTTTATCAAGGTCAATATAGATAAATATCTAAGGCAGAATATTATCCCAGGTTCTCTAACTCTCATTTTCTTAAACTGTGAGTCGTGAGTCATATCAAGTCTTGTAAGTGAATGTAGGATCACAAAATTATGATTTGTTATCAGTAAATGTTTGATTTGCATACCTATTTTATATACCTATATACTGAGGTCATATAAAAAGTTTCTCAGCTTAAAAGAGGTCATGAGTAGCATGAGTGGAAAAAGTTTAAAAAGTTACGTTAATTCATAATAAGTTTTCTCCTGTGCCCTATTATATAAAAAAGAAAACACCACCTGCTCCTGCCCTCAACACAGACACACACAGACACACACAGACACACAGACACACACACACACAGACACACACACACTTAAAGAGCTTTTTAAAGCTTGCAAAATTATTTGTATTCACGGTTCCATTTGCTTTTCACAACAGTTGCTTCCATAGGTTGTGGCAATCCCATTTCAAAAAGGCATAAACTCTCTGGGCTTAAGTTACATTCTCTGTAAAATGAAGTGGTATGGTTATATGGGTAGAAGTCTGTTCCATCTCTAAGACCTATGAAATCTGAGTAGTTTATGGCCAGCACTCTTTCTACTAGACTATACTTGACTATCTGGGATCCAATTTCAGTAAATATTGGTGCTACAAGGTGGCACTGTATGTTAAAGCTTACCTATCTATCACACTCATTTGTCTTCCCCCTCATGCTCTCTGAGTCTAAGCAAATACTGTTGAGAAACAGAATGCAATCAGTGGACATCTGCCCCAGTAATAAGCTCTGCCTGGTGTTCTCCATGGGGTCAGGAAGCATGGGCAGAGACACCACTGAGGTGGATGGACTCCTCAGCTCACTGTGGAGTCATTACTGACAGCACCAATTTCTGGCTATTAGGCTTCTGCAGCAGGTAGTTAACCCAAAGGGCAGCATTTGATTGTCTCCATTTAGCTCGGTGGCTGCTCAACTCTAACTGCATATTCAGAATTCAGGGTTTTTCTTTTTCTTTCTTTTCCCCCAGGAGATGCTTTTTGTTTCCTCTCAAAGTCAGGAGGGCAGGAAAGCAGCCAGCTGCTATTAGCACACTTGCCATCAACCATCCCAGTCCACTAGTTCACCTTGAACCAGACACAGATAAGAATGTGCTTAGCCACTTGAGATGGGCATGTAATCTTGTGATGCAACCCTAGGCCTTTCTAGGGGAAGCTAGGAATGGGGTGGGGGGAGGAAGGAGGATTTATGAGAACAGCTAGTCATCAATGTGATAGAACTAGCCTTGAGGCAAGGAAGAGATGTTTTTTATTTTTATATCTGTATCTCCAGTATTTAGCACAGTGTCTGGCATGCTGTAGGTATTTAATAAATGTGCTGAGTGAATGAACTTATTAGGAAGTATTTATTGATCACTTATAAATCAACAAGGACCAGCGATTTCATTGGCATAGGGAACTCCTAAAGAAACCTCCTCTAGCACCTGTTCTGTTACTTAGAGAGTTGCCTCTAGCACTGAGAGGTCCAGTGTCTTGCCCAAAATCATATGGCCAGAATGTGTCAAAGCCTTAAACCCAGGCTTTGAAACTGGCTCTATACATTGTCAGGTGGACTTTCAGGTGCTGGGGATCCAAAGCAAAAATAGTTTCTGACCCAAATCAACTACATTCTATAAAGAGAGATAACATATAGATATCTATCTATTTATGCAGATAGATAGATATCTATATCTATATCTATATGATACGTACTACATACATACAAAGATTAAAATAATTTGAATGAAGTATATCCAGATAAATAAAA
The DNA here is from genome assembly GCF_016432865.1 of Antechinus flavipes. Classification (NCBI taxonomy): domain Eukaryota; kingdom Metazoa; phylum Chordata; class Mammalia; order Dasyuromorphia; family Dasyuridae; genus Antechinus; species Antechinus flavipes. The sequence goes on along the minus strand of NC_067399.1, from coordinate 442,977,998 downwards.
GATAATTTAGAAATAAACACTAGAGGCACTAGAAGATGGAAGAATCAATGAAATCCTTATGGGCTACTGGAGTTTACTGAGCAAGGAAGTGCTATGGTCAGACCTGTGCCATAGGATTGTGGGAGAGAAATAAATCAATGAACAAGTGAACTAGGGAGATCACCCATTAGATTATGAATACTATAATTTTGAAGGGTTGTTGATAAACTGGAGTTTACCCAGAGGATTGTGAGACTTCATAGGTAGTAATATGTACAAAAGTTCTTTAAAAAATCATAGATGCCCAATGAGGGGATGAGGGAGAAGGGAAGAGAGTCAGGTGAAGGGCAGGGAGGGAAAAGGGGGAAGAGGAGAAAGGGAGAGAAGGAGGGAGAAAAGAGACAGACATACAGAAAGACAGTCACAGAGAGAAACATAGAAAGAGACATAGAGAAAAATTAAGTGCATAATATGTATCAGGCAATGTCCTAAGCAGTAGAAATACAAATAAAAGAAAAAAGAGACAATCCCTATTTTTCTATCCACCAGGAACTCATCTTCAAATGGGGACAAAAAGACATACAAAAAGTATTTGGGGGTACTATCGGGGAGGTTACATTGGGAAAACAATATGGAAGCTTGAGCCTTACAAGAGGTTAATGTTATGAGAGATGGAAGATCTGGGGTAGATTCCCTGTTTCCAGTAATGACTGAAGTAAAATAGGGCAATGGTGAAGAGATGAGTGTGGAGCCAGGAATTTCACATGTCCATTTAAGAAGGGAATTCAGCTCAGTTATGTCCTTATTTCTTATCTGGCTGCATTACTGAGAGGTTTGTCTAACTTTTCCACTATCTTCTCACATCTCTATCTCTAACCCCATTTCTTTTTTCATATTCCCTTTCTTAACTTCTCCCATTAGATTTTAAACTCCTTTAGGGCACAGACTGTCTCTGTCTCTCTCTGTTTCTCTGTCTCTCTGTGTCTCCTCTCTCTCTTTATCCCCAGTGCTTAGCAAAATACCTAGCACATAGCAAGTGCTTTATAAATGTTTATTGACTACTGACTGTCTGTAAGATGAGTAGAAAGTGATATGGAGGAATGGTCCAGGGGCAGATAAAGCAAAAACTTCATGTAGCAGAGAAAAGGAACACAATTCAAGAAGTAGAAAGTTTCATGTCATTGAAAGTATTCAATGACTACCTATTAATGATATTTTAGAAAGATCACAGTATAGGCTAAGGGCTTAGTCTAGTCTCCTTTTTAATAAAGTTTTTTTTTTATTTTCAAAACACAAGCATAGTTTTCAACATTCACTTTTGTAAAACCTTGTTTTCCAAATTTTTTTCTACCTCCTTTCCCACCTACTCCCTCCCCTAGATGGTTAAACATAGGCAGTCCTTCTATACATATTTCTACAATTATGATGCTGCACAAGAAAAATCAGATCAAAAAGGAAAAAAGAGAAAAAAAACAAAATGCAAGCAAACAATAACAAAAGTGAAAAAAACAATGTTGTGATGACTCAGTCCCCACAGTCCTCTTTCTGCATGCAGATGGCTTTCTCCATCACAAGACCATTGGAATTGGCTTGAAACACTTTGCTGTTAAAAAGAGCCATGTTGATCAGAAATGATCATCATATAGTCTTCACATTGCTATAGACAATCTTCTCTTGTTTCTACTTACTTCAGTTAGCATTGACTCATGTAAGATTTCAGGCTTCTCTGAAATCATCTTGAATAATAATATTCCATAATATTCATATATCATAACTTATTTAGCCATTCTCCAACTGAAGGGCATCCACTCAGTTTACAGTTTCTTGCCACTACAAAAAAAGGGCTGACACAAACATTTTTGCACATGTAAGTCCCTTTTTCTCCTTTATGAAGTCTTTGGGATACAGGCCCAATAGAGATGCTGCTGGATCAAAGAGTATGCCCAGTTTGATAGCCCTTTGAGCATAGTTCCATATTGCTCTCCAGAATGGGTAGATCAGTTCACAATTCTACTAACAATGTATTAGTGTCCCAGTTTTCCCACCTCCCCTCCAATATTCACCATTATCTTTTATTATTATCTTAGGCAATCTGAGAGGTGTATAGTGGTACCTCAGAATTGTCTTAATTTGCTTTTCTCTACTCTGGTAATTTTGAGCATTTTTCTATATTCATAGAAATGGTTTTAATTTCTTCATCTGAAAATTTTCTGTTCATATCCTTTGACCATTTATCAGTTGGAAAATGGTTTGTATTCTTATAAATTTGAGTCAATTCTCTATGTATTTTAGAAGTGAGGCCTTTATCAGAACCCTTGGATATAAATCCCCACCCCCTCCAGTTTACTGTTTTACTTCCAATCTTGTCTGCATTGCTTTTATTTTGTACAAAAACTTTTAAATTTAATATAATCAAAATTATCTATTTGCCTTCCATAATGTACTCTAGTTCTTTTTTGGCCAAAGTTCCTTCCTTCTCTACAGATCTGAGAGACAGACTATCCTTTGTTCTTCTAATTTGCTTATAGTGTCACTCTTTATATCTAAATCATTAACCCATTTCAACCTTATCTTGGTATAAAGTTTTAGGTATTGATCAATGTCTAGTTTCTGTCTTACTATTTTCCAATTTTCCCAGCAATTTTTGTTAAATAGTGAGTTCTTATGCTAAAAGCTGGGGTCTTTGGGCTTATCAAACACTAGATTACTATAGTCATTAACATGTGAACCTATCCTATTCCATTTATCAACTACTCTATTTCTTAGCCAGTACCAAATGGTTTTGATGACCACTACTTTATAATAAAATTTTAGGTCTGGCAGCTAGGCCACATCCATTTGCATTTTTCATTAATTCCCTTGAAATTTTTGACCTTTTGTTCTTCCAGATGAAATTTATTATTTTTTTAACCCTATAAAATAATTTATTGGTTGTTGGTTGGTATGGTACTGAATAAGTAGGTTACTTTAGATAAAATTATCATTTCCATTATATTAGCTTATCCTACCCATGAGCAATTGATATTCTTCCAATTGATTACATCGGACTTTATTTGTGTGGAAATTGTTTTGTAATTGTGTTCTTATAATTCCTAACTTTGTTTAGGCAAGTAGAGTCCCAAATATTTTATGTTATCTATACTTAGTTCATTGGAATTTCTCTTTGTATCTCTTGCTGCTAGAATTTGCTGGTAATACATAGAAATGCTGATGATTTATGTAGATTTATTCTGTATCTGTTACTTTGCTAAAGCTGTGAATTGTTGCTAGTACTTTTTAAACTGATTTTCTAATTCTCTAAGTATACCATCAGATCATTTGCAAAGAGTGATGATTTGGTTTCCTTGTTACCTAATTCCTTTAATTTCCTTTTCTTCTCTTCTTGCTAAAGCTAACATTTCTAATACAATAGTGAATAGTAATGTCAATAGAAGGAAAGATGTTTTACTCCTGATCTTATTGAAATTAGTTCTAGTTATACACTTCAACAACCCTACTACATGATGATCAGTTCTGATGAGCATGGCTGTCTTGAACAATGAGAGGATCCAAATCAGTTCCAACTGATTGGTAATGAACAGAACCAGCTACACCCAGAGAAAGAACACTAGGAAATGAGAATGAACCACAACATAACATTTCCACTCTTTCTGTTACTGTTTGCTTGCATTTTTGTTTTTTTCTTCTCAGGTTATTTTTACCTTCTTTCTAAATCCGATCTTTCCTGTGCAACAACATAACTGTATGAACATGTATACATATATTGAATCTAACATACACTTTAACATAATTAATATGTATTGGTCTACCTGCCATCTAGGGGAGGGGAGGCGGGGAAAAGGAGGGGAAACTTCATTTATTCCTATACTCTCTAGTGTTTTAATCGAAATGGGTGTTGGATTTTATCCAATTTTTTTTTATCTGCATCCACTGAGTTAATCATATGATTTCTGTTAGTTTGATTATTGACATAGTCAATTATGCTAATAGTTTTCCTAATATTGAACCAGCCCTGCATTCCTGGTATAACTCCTACTTGTTCCAGGTGTATTATCTGGACTAGTGTCTTTCAACTTTAGAATTTACAGATTTTTAGTAAATGAAGACCCAGAAGCATGATCTATTTCTTGGGGCTTATCCCAGTACCAATTTGGCTCAGAAGAAATCAGTTGGCTTTGATAATGAAGAACAGCCAAAGAATCCATCTGAAGCTTGACAGTTTGAAATAAGAGCAAAAATGGAGAACCTATTGAGGTATCTGTCATGATCAATTTGAGAAACCATTCTTTCTGTGGGTTGACTTCTCCATTCTACAAGTCAACTACTATTTTTTGAGGCAGCATCCATAATGGGGAAAAAGATACTCTGAGCTTAATTAAGAAGCCAGAACTCAAACTCTGCTTCTGATAGTGTGTAGTTGGTTGATCATGGGCATGATATTTGAACTCTCTGAGCCTTAGTTTTGTTATTTATGAAATGGAGATGATAATACTACAACTAGCATCAGGAAGTTATAGTGGGTAGAAAGAGGAGCTCAAAGTCAGTAAGACTTGGACTACTTCTGATAGCACTGACTAGTGTGACCCTGGGCAAGTCACTCAGCCTGCCAATGCCTTAAAGTCTTTGATTTCTCTTGACAATGGGAAGGTACCAATATAAAACTGTGGCTGTCTTTTTGGTTATCTTTTTACTCCTTTTGTTTTAACTATCCTTTTGTCCTCAAACTCTAATTTGATGGTGTTGTCTATTTCATTTTTCCTTTATAGCTACATAGTTATATTATGTTGCACACCCAACATGAGTTTGCAATTGTCTTCTGAATTTAAAATATATGGAAGGCACGTTAGAAATTTTAAGCTATATAAATGTGCAATATCATCTTTATTATTGTTCTCATTTTTCTCACCTTATAATCCATGGTTTTCAGATAGAAATGACCTAGCAACAAGTTACCATTCTTCTATTATTCTTTATGTCTAATGTTAGATTATTGTGTAGATACAACAAAATGTGGTTACTTTTAATTATTGAATAAATGTATTGTGATGTAAAATATTTTTTCTTGTTATTGTTGTTGCTGATTTGTTACAATTCAGTGAAAAGCATCTTTAAGTCAACTCCAAAAGTAGCCAGGATGAAAGGGATGATAACTACTTTCATCTGGTTCCTATAAGGCTTTTATTTCTTCTATAGTTTGAAATCTTTTCATTCCAAATTGTTTGATGCTTAGTAGTAGTCAGTAGAAATTGTCCTTAAATTTTCATGCCTAGGCAGTGAGACAAGCGCTTTCTCTCTGATGATGTTGCAGTTCATTTGGTAGATGTTACAATTCTGGTTTATTTCATGAATTTTCAAGGATATTTTGGAATTTTTACATGTAGCATGAGAGTGACATGTCAGGTTATGAAGAATAATGAGCTTCTGGGAGACAATTCTAGCCTGATTGTATCTTTCTAAGTATTTTGTGGACACTAACTTTGTCAACCTGCAATGATATGCCATACTGTTTGTAACATTTCCTTCCAAAATCTTCAACAATCAATAAGTCTAACATTGCCATTCTATATTTTCTGGTAGAAATAACTTTGTATAAACTTCATAAACTATTCCATTTCTATAAATAAATTCTCATGATTCAGCCAATTATTTTATTCTTCTTTGTCTACACATATGTGACTGTGTTCCTTTATTATCACCAACATCATCATCTTTGTCATTTTCTTTCTCATCTTTTATTATGGAATTCAAACAGAAATGATTCTAATCATATGATTCTTTTTATTTTTTCCTTTGTGCTTCAAATATAAACAACTATTTTTATGTTTAATCCTCTAGAAATTATAGAGGTGGGTAAAATAACTGTTTTTAATGTTTTGCCTGACTTCATATGTATTACGGATATCATATTGCTTGCTTTCTCAATTTGTGGGGGAAAGGTTAGAAGGATAGAGAGAATTTGAAATTCAATATAAAAATGAATTCCTTTTTTCAGTTGAATAAAAATATTAGGATGTCATTTCTTCCTCTGCAAGCTCATTGAAAGTCTCTGGATAATTCTAGCAAGAGAGAAGACATCAGGGACAAAATGTACTTCATTCTGTTCCTAGATGTTTCTGATCATTGTTAGGTGTAAATATTTTAAGAGTTTACTGTTCCATGCAGCTTGGAGATTATGGAGACATAATATTCAAAGTCACAGCATCAGTGTCATTTTTGATTCCTTAATCTCTCTTACCTCTTTCATCCCATATCTATTCTGTTTCCACAGCCTTCTAATTTTACTTTCACATTATATTTTATATATACTCCTTTCTCCTGATATTACAATACCATTCTTGTGTACTATCATTACTCCAATACCTGGATTATTAAAATAGGCCGCTGGTTGGTCTACATGTTATAAGTATCTCTCAAATCTAGTTCATCCCCCCATTCAGCTCTCAAACATTTCTTCCTATGTTAACCCAATTCATTTAGTTCTAATAGTTCCCTATCATCTCTAGGATGGAATATAAAATTCTCTATTTGGCATTCAAAAATATAAAATTGCAACCTTGGTGAGCTTGCGTAGCTTCCTGTCTTCATTCCACTATATTGGCTGCACCCTCTGGAAGTCTGGATCTTTATTTGGGAAAGGAAACTTGTCATCTTTTGGTTCATGAAAGATCATAACCTTTTGTTGTCCATTTCTAGATGACAGATTGTAGGTCTTAAGTTTTTTAAACCTCTACTGATGCATCCTATAGTTTTCTTGAACATTAATTACCAAAATTGGATTCCCTAAAAAGCCTTCTTCCCCTTCAATATGATTGGGTAGCAATGACCTGGTCCCAAATTTCTACTCTAAAGATCTCTGTTTCCACAAAAGATCATTATGACTCAGACATTTGATGCTTCCAATCTGAACTGTTATTGATTTAGATTACATGTATATCATGTGTCTTTGGGTTATCCTTTTTGATCTTATTTGTTTCATAGAACTCCATCTTTAAGCAAATCATTTTTTATTATTTTTTTTAAAATACAGTGGTTTGTATCTGTCAAGTCTAATGATTGCATAGTCAAGAAATGTCTATTTGTTTCAAAAATATTTTCATAGATTTTTTTTATCTTTTTATGCTCAAGGAATATTTATCAATCCTCTTCCTCATTTTTAGTGAGGAAGGATTAATCTTTCTAGAGCTGCTGTTGGGTTATGAGAACTATGTTTCAGTGATACTGAATAAGTTTTTATTAGGTTATTTTCCCAAATCTATTAAGGTACATTTTATAGCTCTAAATGCATGGATTAATATTAGTATTAGTTAACTGTTTCAAATACTGTTTCCTATTCAATTTTGATTTCAAGAAGCCAATAGGTTCTTTATGAATTTTGCCATAGACTTTTCTTGGATATATTTTTATTGAGAGGAGACCAAAATATTTGTAGGTACTGCTTTCATCCACTGATTATCTGTAATCTCCAAATTCAAGCCTAAATCCTTTTTACTTTTATTATCATTTCATTTAATCATCATTTCATTCTTATTTTTTCCAATAAAACTCAATCAGAAATAATCCTAAGACAAGTCACTATCTTGATGTTTGTCTTTTATGTTTAAAGCTATACAGATTATTACAGAAGTTTTTATAATTTAATAAAAATATTGGAATGTCAGCTTATCCTCAGTCCAACTCTAATAACAGGAAAGATGATAACAATCTCAGGCTGTTGCCATACAATTTGATGTTCTCTACTGAGTTTTGAAAATTTCTTTGTTGAGTGTAGAACTGAGCCAAATTGGGCTTTGTGAAAATAATCAATAGCAATATAAATGTTATGGAGATTTGGAGCACTTTGCTTAATCACTGAATTGATATAAATTGCTCTCTATGACCCAAGAACTTTTTGGAACATTCATTTTTTCCTTGTCCAATATAGTTTTCTTGTAACTATTGATGATATCATTAGTGATATAAGCTATGAATGTTCTCCATTAAATGTATAAACATGTAATTGGTTTATGAATAGGAGGGTTGACATCTTCTGACAATATGTAGGTGATAATTTCAGTTAAGTAAAATAGGAGTAGGCTTGTGTGTGAGAGGAAGTTAGTAAAATGATTTTCTGGTAATTCATATGATTCTGTAAAGTATTTGGGCCAATAATAATGGATATTTTCTGTTTTTTCTGTTTTACAGAGAAGCTAGAGCTTTAGTCACACTCCTTAAAACTATTATATATTTCATCCTAATGGTGCACAAACTTTCTTTTTCATTTAACCCAATTTGTACTTTCATTATGTTTGATTTCTTGTGACTATATGGAGAAGTAGACATTTTCCACATCCATCTTCTCTGCAAGATCTTTCTTGCTTTTGATTTCTTTACTGCTTAAGGATTTGTATTAAAGTTTTTTAATTGATATTGAATTTTAAAATTTATTCTTTGTTCAACTTGAATTTTGCTTTCAATTGCTGATAAAAAATATAGAATTTTTGACATGCCTTTGTTTTCTTTTTTCTCTGTTTTTCCATCTTTAATTGGACCATAAGGCCTTAAGTTTTCTATTATATGTACCAAATAGTTATTGATGGGATTTTTCTGGTGTCTTTCCTTAATCACTATCCATCTTGGATAATTTTTTGTCATGTTGATTCTTGATCTGTGTCCTAAACCATATTCCCTGACAGTATTTTCTCTTAGGTTCTTGTCATGGCAATAGCTACAACATACAATGCTGGGTGAATGTCTTGAAATATTTCCATACTTTCTGTCATTATCAAAATCATGATGATTTTTGTCTAGTACATCAAGTTTACACTTTAAGACAAACTTTCTAGATTCACTGTAATCTAGCCTCAGTTCTCAAATCTAGTATTATTTCCCAGTATCATTCAAAACCTGGTTTCCTCTAAAGCCATGCAGGGCTCTTCACTAATTCACATATATGCTTTCATTCTTACTTCTTGGCATATACTAATGCTTCTTTTTATGTAGCCTACCCCCTTCTTCATCACCAAAGCATATCCTACCCATTTTTCAATTTTTTTCACAAAGCCTTTCCTTTATTAATGATAGACTGTGGGACCATTTTCTGATATACAATATTGGAACACTTGCACCTTATTATTTAGTACATATTTAGACCCTGAATTGTACTGACCTCAAATTATATTGTGTCTTAATCTTATCACCTACAAGTAGAATAAAAGTTTGTTGAAAGCAAAATCATTTATTTTGTATCTTTTGAGAGCCCTAAAGGAAGATGAAGATTTTTGGTCTTCATTATACCTATTGTTTGTTTTTTTCAGTGAGTGATGGGATTCTTTCAAGTTTCCTGTAAGTTGGACTTCAGTATCCCCTAAATTTTTCAGACTGACAAAATTAGGTAAAGCATATGGTAAAAAGATAGAAAAAGACCTCCTTAGATGAGGCAGTTATGCTCAGCCACTGAAATCAGGAAAATCACGTGAACAAGAGGACAGGATTGCAGCCTGAAAAATAAGAGCCTTAAAAATGGCTCTTGCTGTAGAGGAAATCAAGTTGGAAGCAGAAAAGCAATTTCTAAATTACATGGTTTCAGTTTCCAAAGAGAGAGAGATTCAGATGGAGAAAACTGTGGAAAAGAGAATGTAATACCTTCTAGGCTTCGCTTCAATTCACTCTCTTAATTCATAGTAAGTTTCCTTGTCTCCAAATCAAGAAAAAAATTGAAGCAATTTAAAGAGGAAAAAAAAGAAGAAAAGTAAGAAAACAGAAATGTCTTAGATGTCCCGTAGCCTGTAGAACTGGGACAAAGTTTGTTATGAGAAATCCAGATCACTGCATAAGAATCATGGGATTTAAAGTCTAGAATGGAATATGCAACCTTCAAGTGGGGAAATTGAGTTCTAGGAAGGAAAATTATTTTATTCAAGGTTCATCCATGAAGCAAACAGTCAAGGCAGAATTTAAACTTAGGTTTCATTACTTATATATAGTCCTTTTTTCTTGTATTGAAACTCAAATTCTCCTTGGACAAACTATAATGAACAACACATAAGAATGAAACAGAGGCATGGTTTAAGTTTTATGATCAACATACTCACTACGTTCTTTGTAGATTAAATATTGGTTTTTAACAGGGTAAATGAAATGTGCTTTCAAAATTGAATTATTATTCTTAATTTCTTCACTTTGTAAGTTCAATAGTTGACATTTGTGTATATATATACATATATGTGTATATACATATACATATACATATATGTGTATATAAATACACACACACACACACACACACACACACACACACACACATATATATATATATGTGTATATATATATATATGAGTGGAAGTGATATATCCAAGGTCAGATAGTAAAAAGCAGATAAGGTAAGATCTGAACTCTGATTTCCTGGAATCAGATCTAGTACTCTTTCTGCTTGTGGATCTGTCAATCCACTAGCACATTCATAGCTTACAAATAATGGAGAAGATCACAGAAGTATATATAATATAGTACCTACACACTAATGTAACAAAAATGTGTATTCTGTATTTTACTTCGTATTTATATTTTTAAAGTAAAGTTTAGTTGCTAATATTAAAAATTAAATTCACTTAAGTTGCACTTGTTTTATTTCCATGATTAATTAAAATACTATTCTTTATAAATTAATATTCAATAAATGATCATCTTAAAAATAAACAAAAAAATTCCTAGGTAATTTGCATCTTGAGGGAGTCAATGTGGTATACAGGAAAGAATACAAGATTGTGAGTCAGAATTTTAGATAAGTCATGTCCTATCTCTAGGTTATAGTTACTCCTAGGAAAAAAATGAAGAGGTTGGACTAGATAACATAAAATGCCTTTGCTTTTTTTTTACACTCTATGAATTTTTATAGTCATTTTAGAGCTTGAACTGATTCCCTATAACTTGGTTAGATTCTCATTCTCTCCCTCTCCCTCTTCCTCTCCTCTGCTCTGCTCTCCTCTCCTCTCTTCTCTTTTCCTCTCCTCTCCTCTCTCTCGTCTCTCTGTTACTGTCTGTCTCTCCCCCTCTCTCTTTCTCTTCTTGTCTCTCCCTCTCCTTTTCTTTCTCTCGTGCTCTCCTCCCTCTCTTTCTTTCTTCTCCCTATCTTTTTTCTTTCCCTCCTTCCCTCCTTCTCTCTTTCATTAGTACTTTAAGGGCCTACCAAGATGTTTTATCATGTTGAAATTTTTATTCATTGGGAAAGAGAAAATAAAGCAGTACTAGACAAAAGAGAGACTCAGATGAAAATAACCATCCATTAATGAAACATTGAGTTTGCTGTTGTTTTATCTGGAAACATTTGTGTGTGCAACAGAAGTATAACAAAAGCCAAGGACTGTCTGTTCTTGTTTGTGTCACAGCTCACAATTAAGCAGGGACTAATGTAGAACAATTCGCAGATAGCAGTCTTCCTGAAATCCTAAAATCACACTCTGAAGGTAACTGACCATTTCACCCATCTCTAAGACAGGCCTTATATTGCTAGGAGTGGGAACTATTGATCTTCAAAGAACAGGAAAGCCAAAAATAAAGGACAAAAAACTTTGCCCTGATAGTCCTTGAAATGTCATAGGCAAATCCCTCACCCTCTTTGGACCTCAGGTTTTCAGTCTATAACATGAAATGTCTGGATGAGCTATCTCTAAAGTAATTTCTTGTTCTAACATATGTATATGCTACATATATATTATATAAACATATATACATACATCTACACACACACACACACACACACACACACACAGAGAGAGAGAGAGAGTCTGCCATTTGAAGTCCTCTACCACTTGACCTTGCCTGACCTTTTCAGCTGCATTTATTGCTGCTGTTTTCCATAAACTGTTTTTTTTTTTTTGCCCAAACTCCTCTTTCTGTTCCCAAATCACACTACTTATTTTTTCAAACCATTTTCTATGTCTGAAATGACCTTCTTCCAATCCATTCTCTCCTAAGACTATCTTTACTTCATCAGGCAGTTCAAATTTTACCTCTTCTACAAAGCATATTCCTGATGTCCACATTGCCCACATTGATCTTTCACCTTTTTTGAATTTCCTTAGCACTTTATGTAACAATGTTCATTGGGTGAATACTATATATGACCTTGTCCAAGTATTTATCTACTTTTGGACATAGATATGGAGTTAGAGAATCCGAAACCTAATTCTGACTCTTCTACATCTTAGTTGTGAAATTAAGCCACTTAATTCCATTGGAGTTTGTTTTTCATATGTAAAATGAGGGCCTTATATTACGTGATTTAATTTTATTTCTAAATATCATTTCTTGTTTCCTCAGATTAAATGAAATTTCCCTGAGGGAAAGGAAATTGTTTTCATTGTAGTAATCTTAACATATAAATACATAGCCCCCTACAAAATTGAATAAGAAATCGGTCCAAAAAATGGAGATTAATTTTCTAGATCTACTAGGTAAATCTTTAAATTGGAATCAAAGTTCAATTCAACTAACATTTTCAAAACCAATGAAAACAAAATTAGTAAGAAAGTAGAAAATTATGAGGGTGGGGTTAAAGTAAGTTTCCCTGAAAAAAGGTTTTATTTCTCAAATATGTAGGGAATTTAGCCAAAATTTATATAAATAAGAGCTATTCTCCATTTGGAAAATGATCAAAATATATAAATATAAAGTTTTTAGGGAAAGAAATTTAAGCTACCAATAGCCATATTATAAATGTTCTCATTACAAACTCATCAATAATTAAAGAAATTCAAATTAGGATAACTAATTAGTTTAGGAGAACAGAAAATGAAAATGACAAATTCTGGAGAAAATTTCAAAAATAGGTACAAAAATGTACTCTTGGTGGAATTATGAGGGGTTCCAATCATTCTGGAAAACACTTTGGAAATAGCTATAAAGCTGTGCATATGCTTTGACCCAGAAATACCAATACTTGGTCTGTACCTCAAAGAAATGAAAGAAAAAGGAAAATGTTAAATATTTTCAAAAATGTTTATAGCAGCTCTTTTTATGGTGGTAAAGAATTAGAAATGGAGAGGATGTCCATCACTTGAGAAATGCTGAACAAGTTATAGTATATGTATATAGTATAGTATAGTATATGATGGAATACTATTGTGCTATAAGAAATGATGAATAAATTAATTTCAGAAAAACCTGGGAAAATTTATATGAAGTGATGCAAAATGAATTGAGCTAAACTAAGAGATCACTGTACACAATAACAGCAATATCGTAATAATAATCAACTATAAAAGACTTAGGTACTCTAATCAATACAATGAGACATGACAATTCCAATGTACTCATGATGAAAATTGCTATCCATGCTCAGAAACAAATTTTACAAACAATATTTCTTATAAAGGCCTCATTTCTGAAAATATATAGAGAATTGAGTCAAATTTATAAAAATACAAGTAATTTCACACTTCATAAATGATTAAAGAATATGAACAGTTTTCACATGAAGAAATTTCTAGTCATATGACAAAATGTTCTAAGTCACTATTGATTAGAAAAATTGAAATTAAAACAGCTCAGAGGTATCATACCTATAATATGGGTAATAAGACAGAAAAGAAAATGATAAACATTGGAGATGTAGAAAAAATTGGGACCCACTAATGAATTGTTGGTGGAATTGTGAACTGATTTAAACATTCTGGAGAATAATTTGGAAGTATGCCCAAAGGCCTATCAAATTGAGCATATCTATTGATCTAAATACCACTATGAGGTCTGTATCCCAAAGAGATTATATAAAAGGGAAAAGAATCAAATTGTGTAAAATATTTATAGTAGCTCTCTTTGTAGTGACAAAGAGTTGAAAATTGAGGGGATGCTCAACAATTGGGGAGGAGTTGAACAAATTATGATATGTGAATGTAACTGAATACTATTTTTCTATAAAAATGATGAGCAACCTGATTTCAGAAAAACCTGGAAAGACTTACATGAACTGATGCTGAGTGAAGGAAACAGAATCAGGAGAACATGTACATCTCTAACAGCAAAATTCTGTGATGATTAACTTTGATAGACTTAGTTCTTCTCTGCAATACAATGATCTAAGACAACTCAGAAAGACAAATGCTAGAAACTGCTATCTACATCTAGAGAAAGAACTATGGAGTTTTAATGCAGACAGAAGCATATTGTTTTCACTTTTAAATTTTTTTCTCTCATGGCTTTTCTCTTTTGTTCTGATTCTTCTTTCACAATACAACTAATGTGGAAATATGTTTAATATGATTGTACATGCATAAACTCTTTCAGATTGCTTGACATATTGGGAAGGGGGTGTAGGGAGGAAGGAAGAAAAAATAGAAATAAAAATCTTATTAAATAGTAAAAACTTAAATAAATAAATAAACTAAAAAAGAAAAAGAAAAATGCAATTCACCTCCAGAGAGAGAACTGATGAACTCTGAGTACAGACTGAAGTATATTTTTTTCCACTTTATTTTTTTGCTTTTTTGAAGCATGGCTAATGTGGAAATATGTTTTGCATGACTTCATATATATAATGGATATTGCATTTCTTGCCTCTTGATAGGAGAAAGGTTGGAGGAAAGAAGAGAATTCAGAATGAAAGATAAAAATAAAAATAATTTTAAAGGTGGGGGCAAACAATTTAGAGAAAGGGAAGATGCAATGCTAAGAATGGATAAACAAATATTTGCTAAGTATCTACATTGCATAAATGAATATGCTAAGTGGTATGATTACAAAGACAAAAATTAAACAGTTCTTGTCCTCAAACAGTTTACAGTTTCTTGAGAGGTTATATGTATGCAAGTTAGTAATTAATTACTTCTTTGGGCATAGCCTATGCCAAGGCACTAAGTCAAGAAATATAATGTTGCATAAAAGAATTCTAGTGAAACAGAGAAAACATGGAGGGGATTTAATAGGGAATATGAAATGAAAAATAAGTAAAAATAAGATTATTGAGGGTTTTTAATGTGGGGATAGGGATTTTCCACTTTATCCTAGGGGCATTGCAAGTCCATTGAAGTGTGCTGATGTGAGGAGGAACATGGTCCCACAAATGTTTTAAGAAAATTATTTTGGCAGATATGTGTAAAATGGATTGGCACAGAGGATTAGAATCTTGGAAACCAATGAAAAAGCCATAGTAACAATTTTGGGAAAAATAATGAGGCATTATTTGAGTGGAAAGAAGGAGAGAAATATGAGAAATGTAGAGGTAAAAAAATCAACAAGACTTGGCAACAGAAGGGATATGGCAGGATTGCTGAGGCAAAAATAGTTGGTGATGACTCTGAGGTTGTGAACCTTGGTAACTAGAAGTATCACACTACCTTCAAGAGAAATAGGGAAGTTTAAAGAAGTGGTAGGTTTGAGAAAGGATAAAATGAATTCTGTTTTCAACATGCTCAAACTGGAGTAAAATGTCATTTGAAATTATTTAATAAAATAAAAATAGAATAAAACATTTTAAAATTTATATTTCAACTCAATATGTTGATCCTTATGTATGAATTCTTGTTATAGAAAATGACCAGGAGGGGCAACTAGGTGGCACAGTGGATAAAGCACCAGCCCTGAAGTCAGAAGGACCTGAGTTCAAATATGGTCTCAGACATTTAACACGTCCTCGCTGTGTGACCCTGGGCAAGTCACTTAACCCTAATCGCCTCAGCTAAAAAAAAAAAAAAAAAAAAAAAAGTGAGGGGTTAAATGACTTATCCAGTAGCTCCAGGTCATCTCAACTCCAAAGCTGGCTCTTAATTAATAATAATACAGTTATCATGATGTAATTTAAAGAGATCACAGTGTAGAAATAAGAGAGCCTGTCTTGGGACCAATATGACTTAGGTTTAAGCCCTGCCTCTGACAAATGCTATCTATGTGACCCTGAAGAAGTCATTTAACCCATAAGGGCCTTTGGGCAGTTCTCAAACACAAAAAAACTATAGGAACTGTCAGAAATCTATCTTGCTAGAGGAAGTTCCCTCACAGGGGAGATCCTTGAACAGATGATATCACAGAGCTAGCCTTCCTCCCTCTCCCCATTATACTAAGAATAGTCCACCTTCCCTACAGCTCTTCCAAAGCGGTTTTTTTTTTTAAAAAACATTTCACCTCCTTGAAACTCACAAAAGACTGACCTCTCCTCAACTCCCACAAGCACTGTTCTTTGTTCCTTTTCAGTCCCCTATAAACCCCAAATTTATACTTATTGTGTGACTTCCCATGTTTCTTTAAATATGAAAATATGGATTTTCTTCAATCATCCTGTCCCTTTACCCACCTGCTCTTTTCATCACACCACTGCTCCCCAGAGTAATATGAAAGAAGCCATGAATGATTTCTCTGTTAAATTGAGCTTAATGGTTCTATATTATCGCTAGAGATCTCCAGAGAAATAAGGATGAGCTCACTGTATCTTCAGTTTCTAGGGAGAAAAAGTTGAAAAATAAAAGACAGCTCTAATCTTCTATTTTAATTTGATTTTATTGATTTTCTTTTTGGAAATTAGGTACACAAGTTTTCTTTCTACAAATATCATCATAAGGCACAGCTTAATTCCAGCTACAAAGAAAAGTTAAGTTATGCTTGTGGTGAATTATCCTTGTCCTGCAGCATTTTAGGGAGATGACACTGTGGCTGGAGAAAGGATGCTGAACCTTGGAGTCAAAACTTTGGATAGATCTCCTGGTTTTCCCAAGAGCCTGAGAGAAACCAGTGTGGAACAAGTGTATGGGGTTTGGGGGAAGAAAAGATTTGGTGTCAGAAGAACAGGATTTGAACACAGAACTTTGACCTCTAGCAGATTTTGATCTGTGTAATTTCAAACAAGTCACTTTAATTTCTCTGTGCCTCACTTTTCTTATCTGTTAAGGATAAAAATGATTAAATTATTCTAGAGTTTCTTCTTTAAATCCATGATCCTATGAATCCTTGTAAGGGAACTTTTGAATCTTCACAAACACCCAATCCATCTTTTAAGACTCAACTCAAATGCTATCTTCTCTTGGTCTCTCCTATCCCAATAAGAAATTGCATCTCCTTCCTCTAAACTTCCTCAGGAATTTATTAATATCTAGGTTATGTCTCCTACATAACTGACTTGAATTATAGCTTTCTATATGTCCAATCAGCTCACCACCAACTACCAGTGTAAAATTACAAGCTACTCTTCAATTCATCTATCTGTGTTGATCTTAGAATACAGCCTTGCATATAGAAAATGCTTAATCAATATTTTTTGAACGAACATATGCATGAAGTAGCTATGTCACTAGCTGAGCTAGTATGCTAGCATTCCTTTGGATTCCAGTTATGGATGCTCTCATGTATCTATGACTGCTATTAATCAAGACCTGCTATTGAATTTGTAGGGGAAGTTAGAGAGATAGGGAATGATAAGGAGGACTCAGCAATCTTATCACTTTGTACTTATGACCACAGAAGGAATTCGAAGAATAGTAACTGGTGGACAGATATTCATCTTCAAGAAGGTCTGTAGTGGAATATATAAGGGATCAAACCTTGACCTTGTTGTAACCAGTTTTATTTTGTGTACTCCTTTTTATGGATGATTTTATGGTTACTGTGTTAGAAAAAATGAATTTTAGTAGACATGATTTTTTTTCTTATAAAAATTTTATGCAAAAATGTATTTCCAGAAAAAAAAAAAAAAACCAAAATCTTGACTCTGTCCATTCCACATTTTTATTAGTGAGTTGAAGGCCCAAAAGACTTCCTTAAATTGTCTTAAGACACAAAGTGAGGAAGGATAATTCACATTGCTTGACAGAAACCACATTAAATTAACTGCTGCATGATATCCTTTAAATCTTGAGTCTTCCTGAAATTTCCATGTGAATTTTTAGATACCTAGATCTGCTTGCCCTTACCTTCTTTACTTCATAGAGTTGGTCTAAGAGTGTTGAATTTTTAATACTCATTACTAACTCAAAAATGACTCCTCCTTCTCTTATCGTTGTCCAATTGTTATACATATCAAAAGCAGCAACTGGACAAGCTTGAAGTTAGGAAAAAGAGCCTGGCCCCCTGTCTTCTTACCATGTCCTATTTTTTTTCCAGAGTAATCCAGCAAGGGTAAATTACTTGTACTTTTGTGTGATGTCAGTCCTGTGGTTTTCTCCTCAAACCAATATCATCTAATGAGGAAAAACGCTATGCAATCTTACCTTCAGCCTTTCTTCAAGTAGAAATAACTAACATAGTTATAAAGAAGAAGTTCAAAAAGAGTTCAAATAGGTAAGTGGATCTATAGTTTTCCCTAGGTAGAAGTTAGAGTATTTTGTGACAAAGAGTTCTCTCATTAACATATTTAATCATGCTTTTATCTTTAATCATCAGAATGTTTAATATCTTACTTTTTTTTAGTTCTTAGCCCTAGAATAACAACGAGTTCTGTTATTTTGTGATAGATGCTTTTAATAAAATCAGTAATTACCCTTTGTGCGGGTGTGTGTGTATGTGTATGTGTATTATTCCCATTTTATTTTATTTTAAAATTTGGCTTTTATGTTTGTGCAGAAATAAGCATTATGAGGTAGGACATGAAAAGACTGCAAATCTAGTCATGAGTGTCTATAGAGCTGATTCTTCGGTAGCAGATCAGCAGTGGGATAGGAATACATGATAGTTTTGGTGAAAAGAAGCCCTGAACTTGGAACTGAGAGACTTGAGTTCTAATCCTAAACCCTATCAATTAGAACTATGTGGCCTGGGTCTCTCTTGCATCCTTAGGTCTCTCATCTGTACAATGAAGGGGATGAATAAAACATTATTATAGTTAGTTGAGCATTATATTGTTGTTATGCCTAATAATGATCCCAAGAAAAAATGACTTTAGGTCTATATTCTGAAGAAATGTTTTAAAAAGGGAAAAAGTACACACACACACACACACACACACACACACACACACACACACACACACACCTTTTTTATGGTAGTAAGGAACTGGAAATTGATAGGATACCTGTCAATTGGGAAATAACTAAACAAGTTGTAATATATTATTTTTTGGAATACAATCATGCTATGAGAAATTAGAAGGAAAGTTTCAGAAAAACCTGGAAAGATTTAGATGAACTGATGCAAAATGAAGTGTGTAGAACCAGAAGAATAGTGTAAATTGTAACAACAATATTTTAACAATGATGAATTGTGAATAACTTACCTATTCTCAGCAATACAGCAATCTAAGACAATTTTGAAGGATTTTTATGATGAAAAATGCTATACGTCTCCAGAGAAAGAATTGATAGAGTGGGAATACAGATCAAAACATACTTAAAAAAAAAAAAAAAACCTTTCTTTATCTTTTTTGTTTGTTTTTGGTCTATATTTTCTTTTGCTAAGATGGAAATATGGTTTGTGTGACTGAATATGTATAATCTATATCAAATTTCCTTCTCAAAGAAGGGGATGGGAAGAGAGGGAGTAAATTTGGAACTTAAAATTTGAAAAAAAAGAATGTTAAAAATTTTTTACATGTAACTGAAAAAAAAAACATAAAAAAAACAAGAAAAGATGTCTGTTTAATGTGAGCTATTGAAGAATAGCATGACATGCATAATACATTCCAGAAAAAAGTTCATTAAAACTGATTAATTTTTTAAAATAAATTTTATTTCATTTCCAATTATAAATTCAAAAAGAGTAAATTCCAGCTATTTAAAAAGTTTATAGTAATATCTGATGATGACAAATGAAGCAGCATTATGCCGCTTTGTAAAGACTGGCTCTTTTCCCATAGTATGATAGAAAGTTGAATCTGGGGACAGAAGGAAATACTCCTTAGAAAGGATTTTAACTAGGAAATTTACTGAAAGGCAACATGCCAGTGTAAGTTGGTAAAACTGAAGGGCTTCTGAATTGGACTGCCTCAGAAGTATAATTGGGATGGGTCTTATTCTGTGGTTTTAGGAGTTTGGGAAATTCCTGACATAAAAACTCCATCACAAATTACTGGCAATTTGTCCATAACTTTAACTACAATTAGAGAAGTTGTCTGGAGGAACTTGTTTTCTTGGGGAAGAAAAAGCCTGGATTGCTTTGGGATCAATCCTTTCTTCAATACCATGATGCTTCTGATACAATTACAGAGTTAAAGAGCTTGAAAGAACCTTGGAAATTATCAAATTGTATTCCTCTACTCATTTTACAGAGAGGGCAACTGAGTACCAAAAAGAGAAAAAAGAATATGCTCAGATTAACTCATCTAGGAAGTGGCAGAGGAGCAGGGTAGTAGCAGGTAATCATGACATAGTGGACAGACTACTAGAAGATTTGGATTAAAATTCCATCTTATACACTTATGATTTGTGGGGCCCTGGAAAATCTCTCAACCTCATCAGACCTAATTATGTCATGTGTCAAATGAAGGGGGTAAACCCAATGACTTGTAAGGTAGCCTGAAGCTCTAACTATATGATCCTATGGTCCCAACCAAATTCAAGTTCAAGATATATAACCCAAAGGCCATATTCAGTTAAGGAAGAGATGCCCCATTATAAAGAGTTACTGATCTGAGATGTTGTATGGTAGGTGCAAAGCAGATCTTGGCTTTGGGAGGATGAAGTGACATCATAAGGAATCTTCTCACAGAATTCACCCCAGACCATCTGGGGTAGTTATTTTAGCTTATGATTTTTTTCTTATTAGGTACTCACCTCTGTTGTAAGTTGCAGAAAAATAATGAGGGCCTCTCCACTTCTAATTTTTTTCTGGTAAAAGCCCCAGTTCTTCTACCCTAGTTATAGCTCTGGCAAGTAGAGATAGAATCTTTTTCTTCTGGGTTTTGCTTCTTGTTCATAAATTATAAATTTGTCAGTAGCTCACTTACAGTTCCCCTTATACTACACCTTGATCACTGATCCAAATTAATTTTAATATACTTGCCCAAAGGATTTTTGAAGTCCCTGCTCACAAAGAGTCCTTCATCCTATCTCAGGTCCTCACCTCACACTCATCCTGCTGAGACATTCCACCCCTCCTGTTCTTGTAATGAAAAGCTGTCTGTTATTTCTGCTGCAGAATCCCTTCTGACTCCTCTTCCTGGTCAGGTGGACTGGAAAATATTATTTTTTCTCTCTTATTATGTGAATAGAATATCTAATTCCAGGAGTTTCATGGTACTTTTTTCCCAACAAGACTTTTATCTCTCTGTGCTTTGATGTCCCTCCAGTGCAGAGCCACATCGTCCCCTCCCTTTTGCCTGTCTTCAGCCTCCCTACAGTTGCAGTGGCTTAGAATCCCTGTTGATCATCCTCTCCCCACCAATCCTCCAAGATGTCAAGTACATCAAGGCCTGTGCTTATGGCTACGTCCATCCTTTCTATTATTTCAGCTCTAAGCTATTGTGCAGAAGCAGTTATATTATCAGACTTGGCTTTTTTGTCCTCTCCCATCGTCATTCGGTGTTCAGTTTGATGAGTAAGCTTCTTTGTCTCTTCCATTTATCTGGATGCCACAGGCTCTCTTCTTAACCACTAGACTTCTGTCTAAATAAGTCTTAGCCTCTGGTGCACTTACCCATTCTCCAACCCTCCCCACTTTTTCAATTTGTACATCAGTCTACCAACTTTCAAAATTCATACTTCATTCATACACTGAGAAGCAGCTAGGCACAGCAGACAGAGTTTATCAGTCAATCCATCAACCATACATTTATTAAGTATCTATTCTGTATAAGGCACATAATTGTCAGTGCCAGGGTTATAAAGAAAAAAGCAAAGCAAAACAAGACAGAAGAGTTACCTCCTTCAAGTAGCCAACATTTCAAAGTTATTATATTGATTTATATAAGCATATATACATATACATAAAACTGATTTATATAATGTTTTTCATATTGCATAATTTGTTCACATAACAAATTTAGTTTTTACAGGTTGTATTTATATAAATAGGGAAGCATAGGAATGAATGGAAGTTTGTCTCAGAGGAAAAGACAGTAGTAATCAGGAAAACTGTGAAAGACTTAATGCAAAAGGCAATATTTGAGTTGTCATAAAGAAAGCCTTGGAATTCTGGAGAGTAGAAGTGAAGGAGAACATCTCAGGTATGTAAGAGAGAAAAAAGATACAAAATGAAAAAACAAAGATGAATGATAATCAGGTCTAATTGTAGAAGACTGATAGAAAGGAATAAAATTTAAGAAGCCTGGGAAGGTAAACAGAGGCTAAGTTATAAAGAGTTTTAAATACTCGAGATATGTGTTTGAATCATGTCTCTAACATTAATCATGCTATCACATGCAAGTCATTTATCATGTCACAATCAAGATCTTTAGATTGTATAAGAAATAGATCACTGAACCTGGAATCAGAAAAACACGAGTTTATATCCAGACTCACACACTTATTAGCTATGTGATCCTGGGCAAGTCACTCAACCTCACTTTCCCTCAGTTTCTCCATCTATAAAATGGAGATAATAATAGAATCTGCCTCCCAAAGATGCTGCGCAGATCAAATGAGAATTTTTTTGTCAAGTGATTTATAAACCTTAAAGTGCTATATAAAATAGTAGTTATTGTTATTATTATTGCAGTTACTGAGGCTTCCTCTTCTGTGACCACAGTTATTAAAGACCCAGAAAAAAATTCTCAGTATCAAAACTGTTGGAACTCACAAATAGTTCAGTATCAAAAAGAAATATAAATTTATCAGAGGGGTCAGGTAATAGTAAGTTATGGGCCATTTGATCAGTAGAATATAGGTCGGTAGCATGGCACTATAGCCCCTTCCCTCAATCCTTCCTACATGCTTGCATCACAGGAAATGCGATAATCTCCCAGATAACTGGTTAACTGGGATAAGAATGGTCCGGCTTGTGGAAGAGAGTGGTCAAGAGACCTTAGTAAAGGCAAGGCTATAGCTCCTCCTTAAAAGTTATAAGAAGTTGGACTCTGGTAGATCTAGGGAGGTGGAAAAGGTGGGAGAATGTGGGCAAACTCAGGTTTTAAAACACATTATAACAACCTTAATGCTTCATTTACACAAGTGGCAAAGGGGAAGTTATTGTGTTGTGTTTGGGATCTATGAGAAAATTTTCCTTTTTATGGGAGTAGAACAGAGATATTAAAATCGTTGTGCTTTCATAGGAAAGGATGCTGAATCTTAATCTCAGGTATTATTGCTTCTATAAGCTAGCAAAGATAGCAAAATTCACTGGTATGGGTAACATAAACTAAATCCTCAAATCTTACATTCAGTGCCTACTTTAATGCCTTCACTATACTCATCCACAATGCTGTTTAGCTGATGCTCTTGTGCTATTACACAAACTTGGGTCTAAACCCAACTCATTTTTTTCAAAGCAATACGTGGCCTCCTCCAGAATCTAACTGGGATTTCCTTCTATCTGAAGTTTGATCTATAAAAGGGTTAGTTAGAAGCCAACACATTTGGTTCCTCTCAGACGTGGTACATATATGACTATATTGGCTCAGCAATGCACATGTAGTCTTCCTGGGATCTCCCCTAGCTTTTGAATCTTCTATCTTCCAGTTAATTATAGGGCACAGTAGATAAAGCACTGATTTCAGAAAAATCTGAATTCAACTGTGGCCCCAGATACTATGTAATGCTGGACAAACTACTGTTTGTTTCAGTTTTCTCTTCTGTAAAATAGGGCTCATAATAATAGCATTTACCTCCCAAGATTGTTGTGAGGATTAAATGAGATAATAATTGTAAAATACTCAGTACAGTGTCTAACATATAGCAAGAACTATATGAATATTATGTTATTATTAATATATATGCATATATATTGTTATTAGTATATGATAACAATGACAATCATAATTCAATAATGGAGAAAGAATTGGCCCCAAAATGCAGAGAAGATGAGTTCAAAGTCTTGTCTCACACACACTCACTGGTGACTCTGATCATGATATTTAACATCTCAATTCTTGGGCAACTCTTGGAAGACTAGAAGTTATAGATTGGCTTCTGACTTGCAGCAGCAGAGGAAATTCTTCACATGAGGATATCTTCTGCTAATGAAATCATAGGTCTAGTTTAATAGTGAGATGATAATAATAACTGGCATTTACAAAGCACCTTAAGCTGTGTCAAATATTTTACACATATTAACTCATCTGATCTTCATGAAAGTCCTGGGAGGTAAGTGCTGAAGAGCTCTATGTATAGATGAGTAAAGTGAAACTGAAAAGGGTTAACTAATTTGTCGAGGATCACAGCAGGTAAATGTCTGAGCCTACATCTGAACCCCTTGTCTGACCCTGAGTCCAGCATTCTAAACCCTATCCTGTCTATTCTGTATTGGTTATTCTGTATTCTTACTTAGGCTCTAGAATATGCTTTGAGATGGGGAATGAGAGTTTTCTCCTCTTAGTCCTAGGTTCTCCTCATACTCTGGGTCATTTGTGTGACTTTCTCCAAGCCAACTTTCAGAGAATCAGTGACACATCTTCAGAGGAGCACCAGCATTAATACCAGTGACTGATAATGTCTTTCTGGGGTTTTATTTTTAGCTGAAATTGATCTTAAATATCATTTAGTTCAACTGAGAATTATGGAATCATAAAACTCAACCACTGGGTTGGATTCTGGAGACTGTTCAATTCATACCCTCAAAGAATCCCCATTAGAATATTCCTGACAACTTCCTCATCTTTTCTGCTTCAAATACAATGTTGTCATCATTGATTTTCCTTTCTGTCCCAGAGTATCCATAAGAATCAGTTTTCATCCATACAATTTTTCTACCCTTTTAGCCCATTTCCCAGCGGCTCCTTCACTGGCAGAGAAAGGGGTAGGTGGATAAAAATGCAATCAATGTAAGAGATAGACTGAGATATTGGCTAATTCTAGATTCTCAAAAAAAAGTATACTTATAACATGATGAAGAAGAGATAAATCAAGCAAATCTTGAGAGGTTGAACTATATCTTTACGATGGGGAAACACCTGAACTTTAGGGGGGGAGGAAGGATTAAAATATAGGCGGATAAAAGACAATATGCAGATGTCATATAAAATATGTGTATATTGCTTTATATTCATAATCTCACTGATTCTCATAACAATCCTGCAAACTAGGCTGGGCATGGGCAATTTACTTTCATTTTAGACTTAAGAATTCTGATTCAGAGAAAATAAGTGATTTGTCCAAAATCACAGAATTACTAAGTTGTACAGCCAAGATTCTAATTCAGGCACCTCGATTCAAGCACGGTAGAGAAATATCTGAATTTAAAGTCAGGAGACTTGAAATCCAGCTTTGAATCTGATCCAGTTATGTGACATAGGACAAGACATCTTCTCCTCTCAACCACATCTGTGAAATATTAAAAGGACTATACCAGAAGATCTCCTGGATCTAACATTCTATGAATCTGTAGGTACATTAGACATTCTCTTCAGTGTTCTTTCCATTGTAATATGCTGCATCTCAAGGCAACTCTTTATCAAAGACAAGAAATTGAAGGAAAGGACTCCCTGAGGTATACAGAAAGCAAGGAAGATGCAACACAAGGGCAGTGGGATAGTAATTAATAGCTAGCATTTATATAACACATACCACATGTCAGATATTAACTGTGTTAAGTGCTTTACAGTGACCTCATCTGAACCTCACAACAATCTTGGGAGGTAAGTATTATTATTATCCCCTTTCTACAGAGGAAGCAAAAAGAGTATAAGTGACCCACCAAAAGTCACACAGATTTTAACTCAGGTGTTCCTAATTAAAGGATCAGTGCTCTACCCATTGAGCCACCTAGTTGCCTCAAGACAAGTAGGAGATCCAGACTAGTGGGGTTTCTCAGCCTTAGTGATGGGAAAATAGGCTAAATGTTTTCAGATTTGCACAGCTAGGTTCGGCAGACAAGTATCCTACCCAATGATGAAATATTTACACAGGCAAAAGAAAAAGAAATTGATGGTGATGGAAAATTGTTTTCATGCCCTTCTAGTGCACAGAATGAATTACATTCTAGAGAATCTGAAGAAACTGTCTCTTTCTAACTCATACAGTATGCTGAAATAGAAGGAAAAGTTGATTGGTTTGGGAATCAGCCACCAAAAAAGAAAAAAAAATGTCCTTATCATTTCTGAAATGGACTAACACTAAAGTAGCATTATTGTGCTTCTGAGAGCAAACTGCACATGTTATCCTATCTCATATCCTGGGGCAGCCTTCATACTGTATGTCAGAAACTCTTCCAGAACCAGAGTAAGCAAGGATTTGTTTCAGAATAAGTTCATAACTTAGTGATTTGATGTGGCTGGGAACTTGTTTTGGTCTCATCCACTTGCTAATCATACATCTTAAGAAGGATGGGACATGTCAGTGTACAGACTTTCTGGGCAAGGATTCAGCTAGAAACTTGAAACATGGATATTTATGAAGGTCACACCTAACGTACATTCTTCCAACATTTCTAATCTTTCCGTGTTTTTTAGTATTATCATCACAATTATTATCATTTATATTATATTATAAAGTAGAAAAAAAAAGTAAAAGGCAGGACCATAGATTTAGATATCGAAACTACTTCAAGAACCTAAGCTGGCAGATTTAGGACTGGGAAGGCTCATCTGAATCCAACCTTTCATTTTACAAATAAGGAAAATGAGATTCAGAAAAGGCTGTCTGAAGTGTCCTAAAGGTCACATATGTGGTAATTAGCTAGATGGGGGTTCAAATGCAAATTCTCTGACTCCAAATGATTATATTACATACTCTCTAGTAGGGGAATGATAAATAAAAACACTTGGTAACAGTTAGTGTGTGTCAAGAACTTTTGCTAAGTGCTGGGGATACAGGTAAAAAACCAAGTCAGTCTTTGTACTGAAAGAGCTCAGGGAAGAAAGAACAGATGGGAGAATTCAAGGCAGGTAGAAAGTTCTGTTATTTTTTGAGGTGAAATGGGGGGTCCCATGGAAATGCCGGGGGAACTAAAAGACACAGTGACAGGGAAGAGATTGGATATTGGTTAGACCTTTGGAGGAGGCAATGGTTAAGTCCATTACCATTGCCAATGGTAAGTCTCAAAGGGCCACTATCTTCTGTAAAGGTTTGTTCTTGATAACTCCATGTTCCTTCAAGTCACTTGAGCATGCATCTTGATGAACAACAATTACTAAAAGTAAGTAATTGTTCTGGGGGTCAGAATAGAGCAGAGTCTTGGCTCACTTCTACTGGAGATGGGAGTGAGGAAGTTAGCTGGAAAAAACATTGAATCTGGAGTCATAAATACCTCTATAAGATCTTATTCATGCTAATCTTTCCAAGTCTTGATTTCTTCACTAGTAAATGTGAAGACTGAATTGAATGATTTTGCCTTTAAACAATACTGATGCAAGGTCAAGGAAATGAATTTCCTTTGGTGTCAGTTTCCTCCAATAGAAAATAAGAAGATTGAAATTAGTTGATCTTCAAGGTATTCTTAAGCCCTCCATCTGTGATAACATGATCTTGTGAAGATCAGCTCCTTAATTTTCCCTATTTCCCCCCAAAAATGAAGTCAAATCTATTGTGAAAGTGCCAGTTACAACAGCCCTTGGCCTCATTGGTACTTATGCATTATACAAATCCACTAGAAAAATATCCAATCAGAACAGGCTAGTGCTAATGATATTAAATTAATATGCTTTTGACATCTTATTTTGAATTGGTAAAATTCATTATGCATGTTTCCAGGAATTTAAAATAACAAAACTTTACTACAATAGTATTCAATTCTACATACATTTGTTAAATGATTAAATTGAACACATTATTCTATGCAAAAAGCACCATGCTAGGTCTCAAGAGAGATAGGAAGTTTAGATATGTGGTCCCTGCCCTCATGGAAATTAGGTTGAAGTTGGTAGATAACAAACAACATATGGGAAACAAGTAAAAGAGGAATAACGAAAATGCTTGTCATGAACTACAACTCCAAACCATTGCCATACATATACATGGCCATACCCTTGACCTTGTCACCAACACTGTGTTCCATGAACTCTGAAATTCCTATATCCGATAATAATCTTATAATTTCATATTTCCCTAAACATTATAATTCTCAACTTTGTTCTTTATCATCAATGTGAGCTCTTTTTCTTCTGTCCTTCAGCTCTTTTCTAGGTCATCACTCTTGCTCTATCTACACATTCTTTCCTCCCCTATGCCATCCCCTTGGTGAACCAACTCAACTTTATATTATCCCCTACCTTCAATACCTGTCACAGAATACCATGTCTTGCCATGTGCCAGACATTCTTTTTTGCTTCTACTCTTGCGTTGCTAAATGGAGCTGGAGGGAACCATGGGATCATCTTAAATGGACCCACTACAAAATTATGTTACACGATCCGAACTGTGCTCTAACTTTAGCAAGACAAGCTCACTATCACAGCTGGTGTTCCTAACTTTCTTGTCAATCCTTAAGATTCCTTGGGTATTTATTTTTTGCACCCTTATTATTCTTCATTCTTCTTTATTATCTCTTTCTCTGCTACTCACTAATATGTCATGTCTCATTGAATATCTTGGAATTGGATGCCTCATACACATCTCACATTCAATATGTCTGAAAAGGAACTCATTGTCTTTCCCCAATCCTGCCCCTTGTCAGCTTCTTATTCCTGTTAAGGAAACCATCCTCTTAGGCATCCAAGCTTATAAAATTAATTTCATCTTCAACTCTGCTTCCTCACTCCATCCACCTAAACAATCCATTACCAAATCTTGACATTTCTACAATCACAACAACTCTCATAATATGGCCTATTTCTTCTCTTAATTCAGGCCCTCATCATCCTTCATCTGGACTGCTACAATATCCTGAAATCAACAGGCAAGTGATTGGATATGGAAGAAAAGAAAATCAAAGATAACTTCATGTTGTCAAACAAAGGAGACCTGGTATAGATTCCTGAGACATCAAGAGAAGTAGAGGAATAAGAAGGAGGGAGAGGTCTCAAGAAAAAGACAATAAAGTCAACTTTGTTTGTGTTGAATCTGAGGTGTTATTTTGTCCATAAGACAAAAGATGAGATCAGTCATAGATTTGCATGTCAGAAACATCATAGAATCTCTGGGTTAAAAGGGGCTAGAAAGGTCATCTAATCTAGCCCATGCTTGAGCTAACATTTTCTCTGCATCATTTTCATTTAATCGTCAGTTAATCCCCATTTAATAATCTCCAGTGAGGTGTAATCTACTGTCTCTGAAATTAACCAATCCATCCTTAGATCTAAATGTTAGGATGTCTTTCTTTACCTAAAAGGTAAATTGTTTTCCTTGTAATTCTATATATTCCTCCCAGCTTTCCCTAGCTAATACCTTTCCCAGGTGACACAGCCCCAAATTTTTTTTACCTGATCCTGATATGTCAGTATTAGTACTAAAATGAAGAGTTTGAGATTGAATACAATGGAGCAGTTAAATGTGATGGATTTGAAGTCAGGAATTCTTGACTGGCAATCTTGTTTCTTTTTATTATTCTTATACTTTAGCATTTATAAAGCTATTTATTAGATAGCAGTTTAATTTATCAAATGTCAAGTTATTTTATTTTCATCATAGATGCTGTTAATTTTTATTTATTTTTAAAGTTCCCAAAAGACTTTTTTTTGTCAAGTCCTGACACTTTGATGAAATAATACTATACTATAAGAAATGATGAGTTCAATGATTTTAGAAAAACATGAAAAGACTTGCACTAAACAATGAAGAATGAAATGAGCAGAACCAAGAGAACATTGTATATAGTAACAGCAATATTATAAATATCCAAATCAACCATAAAAGACATATGAAGAAAGATGCTTTCTGCATCCAGTGAAAAACTGACAAATTAAAGTATATATAGAATAGTTTTACATATATATGTATGCATATATACATATACATATACGTATATGCGCGCGCGCACACACACACACACACACACACACACACCCCCCTCTATTTATATCCAATGGTAGATATCTCTAGGGTGAAAAGAAGAGGGAAGAAAAAAGGGGGAAAAAAGAAATTTACATGATAATTTTGTGGTATGTCTGAAAGGAATAGCAAGTTGTACATGGCTGATTTAGAGTTTCACATATAATCATCTTTTTCTTGTTTCAAGCACTTGCTAGTAAGGTGACTCTTTCAGCCTCAGTTTTTTTCACTTGTAAAATGGGGACAATAATAAGACCTAGTATATACAGTTGTTGAATGAATTAAATAACATGTAAAGCATCTTGCAATTCTTAATATACTATATAAATATAATATAAATATTAGCTATATAAGTTATTTATTATGGATGTGCTCTCAGCAGCACAAAATATAGTGCAACTATTATTATTAAATCTCAAACACTAATCTTCCCTGAATGTATCAATCAGGTGTGTGTATGTATGTGTGTATGTGTGTGTGTGTGTGTGTGTGCATGCTTTATCGGCCATCACTCTGTTGATTTATTAATATAAATTTCAAAAACATTCAGTAAACATTTATTATGTGTTAGTTACTGGAGATGAAAAGAAAGGCAAAAGACAATCCCTGATCTTAAAGAGCTCACAGGCTAATGGGGGAGTCAATATGAAAATAATGATGTACAAATAAGATATAATCAGGATAAATTGGAAATAATCAACAGAGGGAAAGTGCTAGTATTAAATGGGGGATCAGAAAAGGCTTCCCAAAAGGAGATGGGAGTTTATACGGAACCTATAGGAAGAATTCATGTGGAGCTTACAATTCATTAAAACTCTATAAGTTTTAATGAGCCACTAGTTAGCTATACTTGCTCTTTCTATATCTGTGCAATTAATTTCTTATAAACTACTATGGACTTTGTTGTTGGTGCTGAGTCATTTTTCAGTCACAGCTGACTCTTTGTGACTTAACTGGGATTTTCTTGGCAAAGATTCTGGAGTGGTTTGCCATGTTCTTCTTCAGGTCATTATACAGATGAGGAAACTGAGGCAAACAGGGCTAAGTGATTTGCTCGGGGTCACATAGCTAAGAAATATTTGAGACCAGATTTGAAAGTAGATTAAATCTTCTTGACTCCAGCCCTTCCACTCTATCCACTGCACCACTTAGCTGTTCTCTCATATAAGTAGAACTGTATATCAATCCCTAAAGATCCTTTATTAGATTTGACCAGTTGTTCCAATCTTTAAGTTTAGATTTTAGAGTTCTGTCTCTAACATGTTCACTATTCTTCAGCTTTGTATCATGTTTTCTAAACTGTAATCATGATGCTTCCTATCAGGGACTCTGTAGGAGACTAGTGAAAGTTAGATTTGGACTCAGAAAAGAGTTAGCTTTGAATTCTGCATCCAGTACTTAACAATTCTTACTAATTCTTGAATATTTTTGAGCCTCAATTTTCTCTCCTATAGACTGAGGTTAATCTTCCTCAGAGGATTATTGGGAGGTTCATGTGTGATAATTTATATTATTATGGTCCACTATAAAAGTATCACATAAATATCATCAATTATTATCTGAAAATTTGATATATATTTTATAATATTTTCATCCAATTTGTGGATGTTAAGCAGTATATTATAAATAAGTATGTAATGCTAAAAAGTATAAGCTGAAAGCCAGATCCATAGATGTACCACTAGAACTAACCTCCAATTTGAGAGAGTCATTAATGATTTTTCTTTGTATCCAATCATTCAACCAAAGCTAGCAAGCCCACACTTCTCCATTTTGTCTATGAAGATAGGATGAAAGACTTAGTTAAGTGTTTTTCTTAAACTATATCAAGTAGTTGAAATTTTGGACAATTTGCCAATCCCAGAGAAAATAGTAGGCATACCATTTCTGCTAAAAAAAAAAAAAAAAACTGATCTACTAGTCTTATAAGCCTGTCAAAAAAGGAAACAGTGTTAAATTGGCATGACTTAGTAACAAAACCATACTAGTTTTTACTCATTACTCTTACACTTTCTAAATGTTCACAAACCACCGGTTTCATAATATGTTCAATAATTTCCCCAAGATTTCAAGATAAAGTTTATTAGTCAACAGGTAGAAAACACTATCATCCCCCATTCTCCCTCCCCAGAAAACCAGTCAAAAATTTTCCCTTCACCAGTCCTGCTCTCAACCATTTTTCAGAAATCACTGACTGTGACTGAGGAAGTATATCTGTCTGTTCTTTCACTATCCTTGGACACAGTTAAACAGACCTGTGACTTGAACTCACTAAGAGCAGTCAAGCTTACAGAAAAAATAGTTTAGAATGTATTGGTATCTTGTCATTTCCTTAATTAATGATAAGGGTTTCAAATTCAATTTTAACCATTTTTATTTTATCCTTCCCAGTCTGAAGATCTTATTGATAGAGAAAACAGAAACACAATAGTTGCCTAATCCTGTCTTTTCTTCAGTTTTCTATCATTTCCCAATCCAAGCTAGTTCTTTTAGTTCAGTTTTCTTACTTCCCATATAGCTTCACAGATCCTTAGCATTCCTTAAATGCATGCAATGTACTGCATGCAATAATATGCACTTATTCCAAGTTTTGCCAGTTTTGATATTCTTATAAAAATGCACCACATAAAAATCTCCGAACAACTTTAAAGAGAAAAACCTGACTGATCTCATAATAATGCATGGGTGACTTGAGAAATGGAAAGGGAACAAAAATTCATTAAGTGTCTACTGTGTGCCAGGAGACAGCTAGGTAGCACAGTGGGTAGAGTGCCAGGTCTGGAGTAAGGAAAACCCATCTTCCTGATTTCAAATCTGACCTCAGACACCTCCTATGTGTATGACCCTTGTCAAATCACTTAACCTGATGCTTAATTTGTAAAATGAGCTAGAGAAAGAAATGGCAAACCTCTTCAGCATCTTTGCCCCAAAAACCACAGGATCACAGATACTATGTGCTGATCATTATATAAGTATTATCTCATTTAATCCTTACAACCATCTTGTCAACCTATTATGATCACCATTACAATTGAGGAAACTAAGGTAGACTGACATTTTGGCCAGGGTCATGCAGCTAGTCAGCTAATAGGCCAGATTTAAAGATAACATTCATTTAACTTACATTATACCTCATAAGGGAAAGGATTCTCTGCCTTTGCTCTCTATTATTGGAATAAATACAGTAAAGATCTTCAAAGTAATACTAAAGCTTTTGTGTAAAAACTCAAATAAGCAGCTTTAGAATATAAATTTTTGAGTTTTGGAATCTCCCCAACTCTTACCTTGAAATTTAGTATGGTACAAAGAAAAGAATACCATAAAAGAAGCAGATGAACTAGATTCTAGTTCTGATTCTACTTCTTTTTAGTCAGTGGCAAGTCACTTGACCTCTGTATACCTCAGTTTCTTTATTGTCTGTGATACAGAGGTACTAATACATACCTCTCATGCTCTTATTGTTATTCAGTCATTTTCCAGTCATATCCTACTCTACATGACCCCATTTGGGGTTTTCTTGACAAAGACACTGGAGTGGTTTGCCATTTCCTTCTCCATTTCATT
The DNA here is from genome assembly GCF_016432865.1 of Antechinus flavipes. Classification (NCBI taxonomy): domain Eukaryota; kingdom Metazoa; phylum Chordata; class Mammalia; order Dasyuromorphia; family Dasyuridae; genus Antechinus; species Antechinus flavipes. The sequence continues at coordinate 442,944,546 of NC_067399.1, read as the reverse complement.
TTACAGATGAGAAAACTGAGGCAAACAGGATTAAATGGCATGCCCAGAGTCACACAGAAAGGACAGCATCTGAGGTTGAATTTGAAAGACATATCTGAGGCTGAACTTGAACTCAGAAAAACAGATCTTCCTGAGTAGCTGCCATGCCCCATGCTATTATTACATATTATTTATTTCATCATTTTTTGCAGAATCCTTCCAGAAGAGCTCAAGTTCACTGAGAACAGCCACATTTACAGAAAAGTAGTTTAGAGGGTATTGGTCTCTTGTCATTTCCTTAACTAATGGTAAGAGTTTCAATTACCTTTTATCCATTTTTATTTTATCTTTCCCTACCTGAAAATCTTCTTAGTAGAAAAAAAAGAAATACAACAACAGTTGCCTAATTCTGCCTTTTCTTCAGAATTTTCTGTCATTTCCCATAGAGGTTAGAAACCATATCTTGGCTAAACTTTGGAACTTACTTAGCACTTAGTAACAGATTCCTTCTCATAGTGGATGCTTAATAACATGGAAATGAATCATAAGACTGAACATGCATAAAAGACCTTGTGGTCCTCCAACATTATTATGTATACAGATATAAACTATCATTATTATTATCACTTTCTCTGTAATTCTCAGGTCCAACTCTGGACAATGGAACACTTCAAAAAAGTGATAAACTGCTAGTTTTTGATTGACATGGATATACTGATATTTCAAGGGATTTCTAAAGGTACCAAACCATGGATGTGATTCTTCCTTTCACAGAAACATGAGACATATGCTAAGACAGCCAGCACTCAGTTCTGCAGGGTTTGAGAAGGGAAAATGCAATACATGTTTGGAAGGGAAGAACTCATCTGCCTGGAACACAAAATGTTTGGGAAAGAATTCAAGATGGGCCATGAAATGTGAACTGTATATCAGTCTGTGGAAGTCTCTGGATATCAGGAATGAGGTTAAATGTTACTCAGGCAACAGGGAGACCTTGCAGACCATGAGCAAATTTTCCAATACAAAGAATCATTTTAGAGCAAATCTCTAATTCTCCAGAGGAGAACAGCTGGCAGCTTCTCTCATGGGAAAGTTGTTGGCATAAAGCAAGTCCTTTAAAGTTTAGCTTCCTCTGTTCCCTGAACTATAGTCTCTTCACCTTCCTTTTAACCCAGGAATAGTTGTGGAAACTGCAATAGCTTTTTATTTTTAATGCAACTGGATTAATTGACTGTTCAGCAAATGGCTCAATTCTAAATGATTCTAAATTGCCTCTAATACCTGTAATCTTTCCTTGGTCACATGGCACTAGATACATTATTGAAGGTTTTCCTGAGCAGGGCACGCTCTTGGTTTGTTCAGCATGTAACAGTCGGCATTGCAGGAGGCAGGGATTGTGCCTGACTTGAGCCAAGCAAATCAGGCTCGGTTCCAACTAGAAGGCTGAACAATTGATGGAAAAAAAAACCCACTTCCAGTCGAGCCACAGAGTTGATTTGATTTCAGCAGATTTAGCAGAGGAATTTGCTCCTGCCCATTATACAAACTCAGTGGACCTTCTCTGGGATTAGGCAATCAAATAAATTCATTTCACCCAGTCCCAAGCGATTTCTCTTCCCATGAAGCTGGGGCAGCATCGCTGAGCCATTTTTCTCTACTGTCTGGCTGCCAGAATGTGGACAAAGAGGGAGGACATGTCTTTGGACAAATTACCTGAAGCCTGAAGGGACCTGGCATCCAGATGCCCAGACTTATTCAGGGCTATGAGCCTCTGTATAGAAATACCGGGCTTCGTTCAGAAAAGAGATTGGAGAAGAGCATAAATAAAACCCCCTATTCCTATGGTCTTATTTCTAGAGTCACAACATGAGAGTACAGGAAAGACCATCTGAGAACATCTAATCCAACTTATATTTGGATAGGAATTCCCCTCCCCAATACCCCTGTATTCTTATACAACGGTCTCTTAGGTTCCCCTTAAAGATCTTTTGAGTATCCCTTTCCCCCAAATGGACAGTTCTAATTGTCAGGGAATTTTCAATGTTTCAATATTTGTTTGTCTTGCAAATCTTGCCATTTCTACCTTCACAACTTATTTTGAATAGGTTCCTTTCTCTTTTCCCACAAAGCTACCTCTCCAGTTCTCACTATTTCTCACCTGGACTATTGTGACAGACTTTAAATTAGTAATGTCCCTGTTTTCTTTCTCCCTACTCCAATTCATCTTCCATACAGTTGAAAAAAATAAGTAAAGGTCTGACCATGTCACCCTGCCTCCCTCATTGATTAATCCCTAGTGGCTCTCTATTACCTCTAGAGTAAAGTATTAACTCCTTTGTTTCACATTGAAAACTCTTCACAACCTGGCTTCTTCTTTTTCCAATATCCTTATGCATTACTTCCCTATATATACTCGATGGTCTAATAAAATTCTCTTACATGTTGTTTCTCAACTATATGTCCCATTCAAAGTACTGGAAATAGGGAATGGCCAAACAAGTTATGGTACATGAAAGCAAAGGATTAGATTGTAAATTGCTTAGAACCAGGAGAAAATTATACACAGCAACAGAAACATTGTATAATGATCAACTATGAATGACAACTATTCTCAGCAATACAATGACGCAATGAAGGACTCATGATGAAAAATGCTAAACACCACAAGAGAAAAAACTGATTATTGATGTAATCTGAATGCAGACTGAGGCACAGTTTTTAAACTTTCTTCATAATTCTTGTTTTTTGGTCTGCATTTTCTTTTACAACATGTCAAATATAGAAATGTTTTACATAACTGCACGAGTATAATCTATATTGAATTGTTTTGCCATTTCAATGAGGGCAAAGGAATGAAAAGAGGGAGAGAATTTGGAACTCAAAAAAAATTTTTAGATGTTTGCATGTCACTGAGAAAAAAATAAAATTAAATGTAAAAAAAACTAAAAAAAAAAAAAAAAAAAAAGAGCCCTTGGAGAGAAAGGGATATCTTTTCCCTCTTTTTATATTTTCTAGTACTTAGCATAGGGCTGGTATTTAATAGAAGATTAATAAATATTTATTGATTGACTGACTAGAATACTATTGTGCTCTAGTTAGTCAAGCAATAAATATTTATAAAGGGGATAATTTGAAAGAAACCTAGGAGCCTTTGAATGAACTGATGCACATTGAAGTGAGCAAACCAAGAAAATAACATATACAAGATTGGAAATATTGGAAATACAAATTTGAAAGATTTAGGAATTCAGAGAAAAACTAATTCCTCTTTCATAAGACAATCCTATTTGATCACAAATATTTGTTTTTTTAAAACTTTTTATTTTCAAGACATATGCATAGATAATTTTTCAACATTGACCTTTGCATAGCCTTGTGTTTCAGGTTTTCTCCTTTCCCCCCACCCTCTCCCCTAGATGGTAAGCAATCTAATATATGCTATATATGTTAAAGTATATCTTAAATCCAATATGTGTAAACATATTTATACAATTCTCTTGCTGCACAAGAAAAATCAGATCAAAAAGGAAAGTAAATGAATAAGAAAACAAAATGCAAGTGAACAACAGCAAAAAGAGTGAGAATATTATATTGTGATCCACACTCAGTTCCACAGTCTCTCTCTCTGGGTGTAGATTGCTCTTTTCATTACAAGATTATTGGAACTGGCATCAATCATCTCATTATTGGAAAAAGTCATATCCATCAGAATTGATCATCATATGATCTTGTTGTTGTCGTGTACAATGATCTCCTGGTTCTGCTCATTTCACTTAGCATCAGTTCATTTAAGTCTTACCAGGCATCTATGAATTTATCCTGCTGATCCTTTTTTCATAGAACAATAATATTCCATAACATTCATATTCCATAATTTATTCAGCCATTCTCCAACTGATGGGCATCCACTCAGTTTCCAGTTCTTTGCTACTACAAAAAGGACTGCTGCAAACTCTGCACATGTAACCACAAATATTTGAAGAGAGTAAACATATCAACTCCTTTTCTCTATTGCATTTCACCATTCCTATACCCTGAGCCAATCCAGGATAAATAGCCTCAATTCCTTCAACTGATGTTTGCATACCAGAGTCTCCTTTTCTCCCCATTCTGGTCACCCACTTCTCCTGGGGGGAATATGCCCCAGTTAGTCATTGTCCCATGGTAAATAGAACTGAACCCAATATATGCTGCAAATCTAATATGGCCAGAGCAAATAGGTCTTAATCAACAAGGCCCAAGGTTTGTTTATCTTTCTTTGTTTTTGACAAACATGCTTCACCATGGACAAAAGTTATCACAAAGTTTGATGTACTCTTTAAGAACTTCTTCCATCATTTTCAGTCTTTCTCACTGGTTGGAAGAATTCAGTAAAGAAAAATCAGTGTAAATAATTGTTGGTGGTTAGCCCTCTTGGTCCTGTCTCAATTTCCCTAAATTTTCCTGCCTCAGTTTCTTGAATTATTTGGCCTCAATCCCCCTCGTTTCAATGACCATTAGGACTGAGATAACTAGGGCTGGGAGCCCTGACTATTAGTATTCCATAGGCAGATAATTTATTAAGAGATATGCTTACATATTTCTTCATTCCAGACTTTCTGTCTTTAACTGATTACCCCCTTCACTCTCAGTTTATCAGAATTTATGGTGCTACCTCCAACATGTCAGAACGGAATTGATGGTCTCTTCCTGGAAATTCCTTCCATTTACCAATGCTCAGACTCCACCCCTTGCCTTTGTCTCCCCTAATCTTGGAGCCACATATAAAAATCATTGGAATCTCACATGCGCTGGGAAAATCCAATACAATCCTGGAGGCAGAATGGATTTTGCTTAGTCTCCAGACTCTCCCTCTCAGAAACCCAAATAAAATATTAAAAGCTCTCTAATTTCTATCTTGCCTCAGTTTCTCTGGCATTACAGCCCTACCCTAAAATGATTTTTGTAATTATTTTTAAACACTTGATTTTTCCTTAGTTATATCTATGTTCTCTCCCCTCAGCAGAATGGCAACTCCTTGAGGGAAGAATATATATTTTAGTTTTATACCTATATCCCCAGCACTAAGCACAATCCCTGGCACATAATAGGTGCTTAATAAAAGCTCTGTGAACTAGAAAATAGAAAGTGTCAGGAGGAGATATTTTTCTCAATCAGTACCGTTTTTTTGGTTTTCTTTACTTAAGAGTTAGACAAATTGTTACAATTCCCCAGATCAAGTCACAATAGATTGCTAATCAAATTGTTTTCTGTAACCCAAGCTTTTGAGGATTCTCCAAGCTGAAAGTGACCTTTCCCTTCACATATTTCTTAGAGTACTTTGTCTACAATCTTATCAGAGTTGCCTTCTATCAGATTTACTGGCATATATTTCATAAACTCATAGAATCACAGATTTAGAACTGGAAGGGACCTTAGAGGCCTTTAAATTTCTCATTCCTCTCCCCGCTACACTTTGGACTTTTCCACCATGCCCCAGAAAGCTCTTCATCTTGGAAACTTACTGCAGCCCTGGAATTTGCTCCTCAGAAGTACCCTCCACCATTGTAGACTCTCCTTCTAATTGTGGCTCCTTCATTTAAGAGGAAAACCCAGTTTTGTCTCTTTCCCCTCCAAGTCTCACTAAAGACTTTCTCTGTCTTGTCCCCAGCACCAAGGCTTCTGGTTCTACCCCACCCATCCGCATTTTAGTTTTTTATGATGTTGTTCTCCCATTAGAATGTAAACTCCTTTAAGACAAAGTCTGCTGGTATTGTTTGTATTCCCCAAGCTTCGCATAGTGCCTGACACAAAGACTGTATACTATAAGAAAAAGCAGACTGCCATTTTTTATCTTTGTATGTGCAGCCCAAGCTCACATGCTCTTGCATATAATACACACGATAAAGATTTAAGAAATTTTTGCTTATGTGGTTGCTTATTATTTAAATGGAGCTTTTACTTAATCTCTGATGAAGTCATGAACACTTCCCTGTCCCTCTTTCTCTCTCCTCTCCCAAACTGGAAATGATTTCTCTAGTCTCAGATTTCTTCTTGTACTTTACTAGGACATTTTTTAGACTAATCTTATTCCATCTTGCAAAATAGTCATAAATCTCATTCAGCCTAGGGCAAATTCAGGTATTCATTCAATCAACAAACATTTGAAAGACACCTATTATTTGTAAGGCATTGTCTCCTGATAAAGTTCAGTAAACTGTGGCCAGTGTTCTGAAAATAAATAAAGTAAAACAGGATACTAGCCATTAGCCACACATGGAAATACCATATTTAGTCTTACAGGGAAACAATAACAATCAATGATAAGTACTTATTAAGTAAATACTTATTACTTATTTTAATAATAATAGTAACAATAAATTACTTATTTTTAATAATAATAATAATAAATTACATAAACCTACTAATTAAGTATAGACTCTGCTTTCCTTCAAGAAGTTTCTACTCTATGAGAGAAATGGTCAGTACATTCAAATAAACTTTATACATGCAAAATACATAAAAAGTAAATGAAGGAAAGATGTGCTTATAGCCAAAGGTGAGAGTGGGGCAGGGATTAGAAAAGTCCTTCACAGGGGGCTTTGAGCTGAATTTTGAAGGAAGCTACACAATGTCAGAATCAAAGATGAAAAGGAAGTGTATCATAGCATGAAATATAAATACACATGAGGAGCAGCAAGAAGGCCAGGTTGGCTGGATCAGAGTATGTCAAGAGAGATGATATGTAATAAGCCTAGAAATGTAGGGAGGAGCCAGGTTGTGAAAGGCTTTAAGGCCCAAATAGAGAAGATTATAGTTGATCCTGTTAAGTAATAAGGAAACTTACTGGAGCTTATTGAGTAGGAAATAGCATCTTTTTGGTATCTATATGGAAGATGGACTGGGGAGGATAATGAAGAGAGAGACCTGAGGCAGAAGACTCTTAAAAGAATATAGAGAAGAGGTAATGAGAATTGGAGCCAAAATGATACCATGTGAGTGGAAAGAAAATGATAAAAAGGGTTATGTTGTGGAGGGAGAAGGGAACACTCTTGGCAAATGAAGGAATACCTGAGATAAAGGAGAATGAGAAAGTGAGGGTGACTTTTAAGTTGAAATTTTGGGTAAAGAGAAGGACTCTCTTTGTGAGCTATGAAGTGCTATGGAACACAGAGAAAGGAGAAGGCGTTTCTGGTCATTGTGAATCCATGTTTCTTTCTGCACACCCAACTTCCCCCCTCCTCCAACCCTTTAGCCTAAAGAAGGCTTCATGTAGAAGTAAGAAGTGGAAGTCAAGAGGAAGAACAAGCATCTGTTAAGCACCTATTTGCCAGGTACTGTGCTAAATACTTTACAAATATAAGCTCACTTGATCCTAGCAACAACCAGCTATTTTAATTTCCATTTTACAGTTCAATAGATTAAGGCAGGCAGAGTTTAGAAGTGGCTGAGACCAGATTTGAAACCGGGTCTTTTTACCTCCAGGTCCAGCTGGAGTTGTGGTCATCTAATTCCCCAAAGAAGGGGCTATTTGAATGTGGCAGCAAAGGATGCCTGGGGTTGTGACCTTCAGTGTAGGGACCTGGGAAGGATTCCAAAAAGAGGGAAAGGCAGGAACAAATAAATGGTTATCAGAAAGTCCAAGGCATGGACTGCAGAATGGTGAGTCCTCAATAGTGCAGAAATCACACAGAATTCTGTCTATATATACACCAGGTTGTCTAATATCTTTATACCTGACCTCCATATCTGCTTTTAGTCACAGCTTAATCCACCTGGGATGGAATGCTAAAAGAGAAAGAATTAAAAGATATTGCATGTCTAAGGGAAGCCCAGGGAGTCTGTGACCTTTCTCCCTTTCCAAGCAGCTGGGTGTCAACCAAGAGAGGTCCTAGAATGAGGAGAGATTTGAGTTTACTATATTTTCTCTTTGTTAAGTATGTCATTGTCCATTTTCTTTTTTTAAAACTAGATGGCCCTCTCCAACCCTCTTTGGGCTGGCTGACTTTTTGAGCATGAAGCTCTATTTTATAAGCAAGAGGACTAAAGCACAAAGGAAGATTCTCAGTGTATACACAGTTAAAAAAATATAATGATTAAATCCACTCTCACAGAATACTCTCAGCAAGCCATAAGGTACATAGTGCAGTGGATAAAGCATCAGGCCTGGGGTCAAGAAAACTCATCTTCCTGAGTTTAAATCTGGCCTTAGACACTTACTGTGTGATTCTGAACAAGTAATGTAATTCTTTTGCCTCAGTTTCCTCATCTGTAAAATGAGCCAGAGAAGGAAATGGCAAACCACTCCAATATCTTTGCCAAAAAAGCCCCAAATTGGGTCACAAGGAATCAAACATGACTGAAATGACTGGACACCAACAAGTTGTGATTAGAGAGGACATAGCCCAACCTCCTTTACAAATGGGGAAATTGAGGTGCAGAGACGTGATTAAGCAAAATATAAGCAGTAATGAAACACCTACTATGTGCCAAATACCATGCTAGATACTGAAGAAATAAAGACAAAAGTAAAACATCAGCTACCCTCAAAGAGTTTATTTTCTGTTGAATGTGACTCAGTGCATCAGTCCAGCAACTGGCATTAGAACCCACTTCTCCTGACTCCTAGCTTAGATTTTTATCCATCATTATATTTCCTTTTTCTCTAGCCCAATATTTGTGAGCTTTCAATTCAATCCCTAGATCTTTTCTTATAAGACTGTGGTAGTAGTGGAAACTTAATGTTTCTCCCCTTCCCTCTGCATATATTTTATTTCCTCTCAGAAATATTTCAATAAACCCTAATATAATGGTAGTATTGTGAGGCTAGTTTTTCACTCTATAAAATTCACAATGGGACCAGCTCAGCAATAAATTTAAAACTCAAGGAGACGGTAAGACAGAAAATGTGGGGTAGCAAAGAGAATGCTGCAGTAGCAATTAAGAGACCTGAGTGCTAGTCTTACTAGCTATTTGCTCACTGTACAAACTTGGGACAGGTTACTTCTCTTTGGATCTCCCCTTCCTCTTCTCCTACAAGAGTGGGACTAGATGAGATTTAATTTCCAAATTCCCTTTGAGTTCTGCCATTCTAAGCAGACAACATATGAGTCTGCATCCTCACATTGTACAGGGAAAATACAGATTGTAATTAGTTAGGAAAAGAGTCTATTCCTACCTTCTTTAGTCACCAGACATCTATTTGGCCATATTCTGAGAACTCATGAAACACTGCAATTCAGACTAGAGCCCTTTATGCATACCATCTCTATTCCCCATCCTCATAGTCACAGATTCTTAGTGTGAAACTTAGACAACCTGTACTTGGAGAAAAATCTAACAAGTCTTCATTTTTACTTCACCTTATTAGGCCTCCATTTCCTAATCTGTAAAATGGGAGTTGGATTATATGATATCCAAGGTCCTTTATAGCTTAAATATATGATCTTATAATGTAACATGTTTCATTTTTTGACAATTCTGATTGTTAGGAAACTATGGGTTTTTTCCTTTTTATTGATCCAAATTCTGCCTTCTCTCATGACTAAACTTAGCCCTCATTCTCTATTTCCCTTACCCTTCCCTAGTGTTTTATGTAGGAAGAGAGAAAAACAGGTAAAAAAACTCAGGTCCAGAGGATTGGTTGGTACTTTTGTGGCTCGGCTTTGCTCTGCATGGGGCAAGTGACAGAGTGCCAAGGGAACAGATGCCTGTCCCCATGCAGAAAGAGCCCTGTCTGTAAGAGAATTAGGCAGCTGAGCTCATTTCCACCCCATTAGGATCAGTCTTAGAGACAGAGCTGCCAAGGAAGGCAGCACAAAAGATTAGTTTTCCCCCTCACTGGCTTAAGTGATGCTTTTGGCTCTGAGAACTAATCGCGCCACTTCTCAGCATCCTGGGAAGATGGCAAAAGGGTATGGACGTGTGTGTGTGTGTGTGTGTGTGTGTGTGTGTGTGTGTGTGTGTGTATGGGGGGAGGCAACTGAGGCAGTCTCACCTCCCACAGGTTTCCATCATCACCTCTGGGCACCATAAATCAAAGTCTCTGACAAGCCTCAATCCCCAAAAGAAAGAGGAGAAAAACTATTTCAAAAAGATCCCAACTCCCCTGCAATTTGCTGCAAAAGGGTGGGGTCCCTGCAGAGTGACATGAGACAGGAATGAACTGCTAGTTGGACCCAGCTGGGCTGGTTCTACTGAAAGTCACATGAATCCTGCTCAGTGACTTCTGATTCCCAGCACTCTAAGCAGCAGAAATTCTCAATTATCTAGCCAAGAAGATATGAGTTTATTTTGATGATTTTGTCAGATTCCTAAGAGGAAATAGACCTTTCTCTGGTACCATAGTGATTAAAACAGTAATTCTAGGTACAAGTTTGGTTACACGGTCACTAACTGGGGAACAAATCCCCATTTCAGGGCATTGTGTATACATTCATACACATACACACATATGTATGAATGCATGTGTATATATATATATATATGTATGCAGCATATACATACACACATATACATACACACAATACATATACAACATACATTGATATATATGTGCAAATAAATGTGAATTTTAAAAATACATCATAAATTTTTTCCAAAAGCTATTTTAGGGGAATAGATATACTCCCTAAGGTCCCTTCTAGCTTTAAGTGCCATGATTTTCTTATCCTACAAATTTCAAAGCTGGAAAAACCTCAAGAGTCATACAATCCTGTACTTGGCATCCAGTTTCTGTTTAACAACATCTAGTTACAGAGAACTAAGATTGCCCAGTTTGTTTTTTGACAGCACCAACTGTTAGCAGGTTTTCCTTTATATTTTAACCAAAATCTGCCCATTGTTATAATTTCACCCCTAAAGGGCTATCTCATAGCATAAAAGAAAGAGTCACATGACAATAGCTATCATGTCTCCCTAAGTACTCCCACTTCCCCCCCAGCTCTCACCTTTTCTTTCAACTATGTCTCATAAGGCAGGATCTCAAGGGCACCTTCTTCTGAATGCATTACAGCTTGTCAAAGTCCTCCATAAATTGTGACAACTTAAATTGAAGAGAATACTGTGGGTGTGGTCTGATTTCATGTGGAGTGACTGATGGAGACAATGATGGATATTAAAATGCAGACTCTGCTTATACTCTCCTATGGCCATGTAACATTGACTGAAGCAGTTCCAAGTCAAATCTAGTCAAGAGTAGAATTTTGGGTAGGTATGAGAAATAGATGAGGCCAGAAATCAAGTTCAGAGAGTCTAGCTAATGATGACTGGTCAGAAGGAGGCAGATTAGGATCATAATGTTGAGGTTGGGAAGGGGACCAGACCGGTGTCACAAGGAGTCTCAAAAAAATTTGCAGGCTTGAACCTATCTCCTAATCAAGGGGCAAAGTTAATTGTAAGTAAGCCATTACAAAGCAGGCTGAATTCTAAGAGAATGCTAATTCTATGACTCATAGATAGGAAAGAATTTGGTTCTTATTGACCAATTATTAGTCAGACTATTGTCTCAGGAGTTCAATCTGTGGGAGTTTCCTGAGACCAGAAGCTATCTAAAGAGTGGTCAGAATCAGACATATTGGCTGTTGGAGTTTCCAAATCCAGAAGATTTAGGACTACTGACTTATTGTTAGGGGAAAATTATTTGTCCCCAGACCCAGACTGGGTGATACTTAAGTTCCTTCTTACATCTACATAATACTATCTTAGTTCTTAGAATTTTGAAGAACAGAAGCTTGATTTCATCATGATGAAAAAAAGTAACCACTTTGTCCTGCTTCTATTTTTCAAAATAATTTAATTGGAAGGCTAGCTCAAAAGGTGGTACACTAGCAGAAAAAAGGGTTGTGCAATGAAAAGAAGATTGAAGGAAAATCTGAACCCTGAGGTTCTACTCTCAGCAACGTACTTAATATACTGAGTCTAAGCTGCTTCACTGATAAAAACATATAAGCCAAACTTATCTATCTCTTAGGATCGCCAGTGGAACAAATGTGAACACATTTAAAAAGTGTGATGTTCCATAGAAAAATATGGCTTTATTTTATTAATATCAAATATGTAATACTAATATGCTTTTATTTAGAACATTTTTTATTCTTTTTCTCCTTTCAGATCTGTAATTTCTCCTGGAAACTCTTGTTATGGAAAATTCATCCACCAAGGCAACCTTCCATCTAAATTTAAAGTCTCAGAATGTTGAAGCCCTGAAGTCAGGAGGACCTGAGTTCAAATCTGGTCTCAAACACTTAATACTTCCTAGTTGTGTGGCCCTGGGCAAGTCACTTAACCCCAATTGCCTTAGCCAAAAAAAAAAAGATCCTAAAATGTTGTATTGGGTAACCAAAATGATGGACTTGCTGGCCACACAGCTGATATGTATCAGAGGAGGGAAGGATGCTTACTTCTCTTTCTGACTTCAAGACCAATCCATCTATTTTTGCCAGGGTGACTCTCTTACTGTCATTATTAACCAAGCACATGAATAATTAATGAAGCATTACATGTCTCCCTTTTTTCCTTAAGAAAAATGTTGATCCTCTTAAATGAAATGGCTTGTCATTTTTCCATTCCATGGATTAAAAAGAATGTTATTGAAAGCCTAGAGAAGAAAGCTATACCTTTCTTCAGATTTTCACTGAGGTACTTTATCTGTAAGATGAAAAATTTGAACTAGATAACTTTTGACGTCCCTTCCTTTGACATTGGGATTTGACATCCCAATAGATGATCTTATGATTCTCTCTCCTAATTTTCAGAGTATGAAATTTTGAATATTCCAAATAACTATACTAAGCCCCTCCCCAGGAAAAATAAAGAAACACATGTATTCCCTAAGACAGAGGCAAGTTCTCCAAAGACATGACCAGGAACACAAAGAGATGAATCAGAGAATAATTGGATAGACTGGAAAGTTAGGGACAGCCATTCTTCTTCCAAATTTAGGTTGAATTCATCTACAGAAGAAGTCAAATAGCCAAACCTCATTCATCTGGGCGTGGGAATCTGTGCATGTAAGTTGTAGCTCTCTGAGAGAAACACTAGAATTAAGAACTGGTCACCATTTTGCTGCTGGCATCCTTTCTGTACAGCATGGATACACTGAGCTCCTCCTTATATAAAATATGGATTTACCTAAAAGTCATTGCCATGCACTAGAAGCAACATGATCACAGGTCCTTCAGAGGAGAACCTTGTGGAATGCCACTTATGGGACTAGCAAAATTAACTGATCATTTACAAATATGATACTTGGTATCTTCCATGCAGTTTTCCAGGGCATACTCAAAAACTGAAGTGAGTATATTGAAGTACACAATCCATAGCCCATTTTCCATCTCCCAGATTTTGTGGATGAAGTTTGACCCATCTGTGGCAAAGAATGAATTGTCTAATTATTCTTTCTTTAAACTCTACTGAGACTTGAAAATGAGACTGCAGCTTTACTGCTTTATTTCTTGCTGCCAATGGTTTAGACTTAGGCAGGGACATGGAGATGTGGCAGGTGATTATATTTAGATGGCAGGAGAAAAGGACCAGATCAATCTTCTACATTCTTTGCCTCTAGGACACTGATGACAAGAATAAAAATGTACTTTTTCTTGTCAGTATATTGAAGTTATGGTTCAAAAACCACAATGGACTGGATTTCCCAATTTTTTTCCAGTAAATTAATAACCATTTTTGCAAGACTTCATTTCCCCTCAAAATCTATTCCCAGGTGCTTGTAGTCTTTCCAAAGGGATTGGGGATTACCAGCGGGACCCAGCTAGAAAAAGGAATTGTATAGTTGATAGTATAAAAGAATTTAATCTCTGACTTCAAACTAATTGAAGTCATTTATGAAGTGCCAACTGTTCCAGGTGTTGTATGAGAATTAAACCAGTTATGAACCCTGGACTCCATTAGTATAGAATCTTAATAGTGGAAATATCCTTTATGTAGCACTCTTATAATCTGTTCTAGAGTTCTGGTTCTGCCTCTAAAATGATCACGATTTTCTAATTGATTCTATTTACAATTAATTGATTTTGTCCAGTTACTATTTAACTTAGGATTCTTATCTGAATTTACTTCAGAAATTCAAGAGATCACAAGGAGTTAACTTCAGTTCTTTTTATTTATCACTGTTCTATTCTTGCTTCAAAGAATTCTGCCATCCTTAGGGGATGTAGGTGGACACTAAAGACTCTGGCCTAGTATTTTCACACCACTAGCTCATCCTTCAAGGATATCTGGTTTGTTCTCCAAAAGTCTCAACCACTGTCTGATGTTGCAAGCAGACTCAAACAAGGAGCATTTCTTAATTCACAGGAGTAAAGTAAGGGGTTGTTGTTAGTCCCTCAATTACCAACTTCTGTCCTCAACACCATGCTTTTCATCTATTCTGTTCTGTCCTTTATTCTGTATACCTCGAAACTCTAAAGTAAAATTGTCCCCCTTTATTTGAGGTCTTTGCTTACTGGAAAAGCTGAGATCCTATTTATTTGGTAAATGTATGCTTTGCTAATAAATTGATAATGCTGAGAACTTGGCATCAGGTTACAATATTTCAACTGTTACCATATCTTGCCTGTGAGAACCTGGGCAAGACCTTTAAACTCTTAGTGTCTTTAGCAACTCTCTGAGCCTTTAAGTTCCAAGTTCCTTAACTACAATTGCAAAAGAAACCAACAAAAAACAAGCGTATGTTATATACAATTTCTAAGAAACTCAAATGCATATCCCAGAACACCCCTGTGCACATTTTTAAAGAATCAATGACAAAACATAAATACTTGGGATTGGCCTAAATGTCATGACTTGGTCACACAGTAAATGCAGGAGCCTAAATTTAAACTAAAATCTCTTCGATCAAAAGCCCTCTACCTGTCCACTTCCTTGGTATGCCTTTAAGAAATCTGAAGTGGAAAACACATGAGTGTACAATCAGGTACTGTGATCAAATGGACCTGGAATTTTGTGAAAGGGCAGGTAGGTGGTACGAGGATGAACTGCCAAGTTTGGAAACAGAGAACCTGTGCTCAAAGTTGACTTCAGACCTTTATTAACTAGGGACAGTTAGACTGTATAGTAGATAGAGGATTGGGCTTAGAATTAAAAACTCTCATGTTCATGAGTTCAAATCTGGTCTCAGACACTTCCTAGCTGTGTGACTCTGGGCAAGTCTGCCTTAGTTCCTCATCTGTAAAATGAACTGGAGAAGAAAATGGCAAACTATTCCAGTATCTTTTCCAAGAAAACCTTAAATAGGGGTCACAAAGAATCAGGCACAACTGAAAGGATCAAATAACAACAACTTATGATCTGTGACACCCTGGACAAAACACTTTATCTCTGCTTACCTCAATTTTCTTATCTGTAAAATGGGTATAATAATACCACCTATCAAATAAGATTATAATTTTAAAGCATTATTCCAATTCTTGATACATAGTGAATATAAAAATGTTATCATTAATGTTAATATTATTATTATTATTACAAGTAGATGCAACAAGTCAGTCAATTATGCAACCCATCTACCCCATTCCCTCATTTTTTTATGTCTCACTAATAAACATAACTTAAATGTTGGAAAAACCAAACTAACAAAACCAAAAAGATCATTATCAGTGACTGGGTCAAGTAATGCTCTATGAAGTTAAAAGGAACTCTCCTTAGAGCAATAATCCAGTCCTTGAGACTACATCAAAATGTTGGCACTATCATATCCTTTGGCCTAGCAGGGTTTCTACTGGGATTATATCCCAAAGAGATCTTAAAGGAGGGAAAGGACCCACATGTGCAAAAATATTTGTGGCAGCTTTTTTAGTAGTGGCCAGAAACTGGAAATTGGGTGGGTGCCCATCACTTGGAAAATGGCTGAATAAGTTATGATATATGAATATTATGGAATATTATTGTTCTGTAAGAAATGATCAGGAGGATGATTTCAGAGAGATCTGGAGAGATTTACATGAACTGATGCTAAGTGAAATAAGTAGAACCAAGAGACCATTATATACAGGAACATCAATATTATACGATGATCACTTCTGATGAATGTGACTCTTTCCAACACTGAGGCCAGTTCCAATGATCTTGTGATGAAGAGAGCCATCTACACCCAGAGAGAGGGCTATGGGAACTCAATGTGGATCACAACATAACATTTTCACTCTTTTTGTTGTTGTTCACCTGAATTTTGTTTTGCTACTCATTTACTTTCTTTTTTTGATCTGATTTTTTTTTGTGCAACAAGAGAATTATATAAATACATTTACACATATTGGATTTTACATATATTTTAACATGTTTAACATATATTGGATTGCTTGCCATCTATGGGAGGGGGTGGAGGGAAGGAGGAGAGAATCTGAAACACAAGGCTATGCAAGGATCAACGTTGAAAAATTATCCATGCATATGTTTTGAAAATAAAAAGCTTTATAAAAAAAAAGAAGAAGAATGTTGGCACTATTCATTCGTGGTACTGTTTAGACATACAAAATCTCCAGAATCCACAGCTGTTCCAAAACCCTTCAGGAACTGCTCTTGAAGTAATAACAACTGAACCTGCAGCAGATTCTTTTGAATCAATTCAGTTAAAGTCATTGAATATTTAGTAAGTACCTATTCTGTGTCCTCAGCACTGGAGAAAAGATGAAAAATGACAGTATTTGATCTCAAGGAGCTTATAATCCACCAGAAGTGATATGATACATAACCAACAAAGATATAATACAAGGTAGAATGTGATCATGGGAAAAAGAGAAATGGAGATAAAAGCCTCTGATTCAGTGTGAAGAGGGAGATATGACTTTTAGAGCAAGGTAGAGAAAGAATCAGGGACAATTTCATGGAGGTAACAGCACCTGAGTTGTTTCTTGAAGAAAGAAGGGAATTTTCATAAATGGAGGGGAGGACATAAAGAGTTCTACACATGACAAATGGAAACAGCAAATATGTGAGTTGAGGAGAAAGATAGACACGATCAGAGAACAGACACCTAGTAGTCCGAAGTGGCTGTAATATCAAACATCTAATGGGAAATAATATGAAAGTTTTAAAGCTAGGATAGAGTCATACTGTAGAAGGTCTTCAATAATAAGATAAAAAGTTTGAATTTTGTCTTATAAGAAGCTAGAAGCCAATTAAAAAATTTTGAAAAAGAAATCAGCATAGTTAATATCTGAATTTACAAACACACACACACACACACACACACACACACACACACACACACCTGCAGCAGTATGGAGGATCTAATGTACAAAGAGGCTGGAGACATGGCCTCCAGGTCAGTAGGACCCTCTGACCCCAGTCAAGGGACTCAACAAGGGGTAATGCTAAAGGCTAATGCTCAACACATGACTTTCCAAAGGGAAAGTAATTTAGGACTTTTTTTTAGTTTTATTTACAATATTGACATTTTCTCCATACTTTTCTTAAATCTACATAATCTATAAAACAATTTATCACTCCCCGATTCATAGATTTGCAATTTCCAGGGAATTTTACCCTGGAAATTTTAAAGTGAACTTTTTTGGAGTCCATAAAAGCTGGATCCAGCATACTATGAAAATTAACCCTTCAGTGTCCTTCAGCAACCCTCTATAGTTTTAGATGCATGTCTCCATTGGTAGAAAAAGCATCTTCATCAATAGTTTAATAATAGATAGATGGCAAATGGAAAAAAAAATTGGAGGCTGGGAGATGCAAACTGGAAATAGTTCAAAGTAGAGTAACAAGTCTTAAAGTAGAGGTCTTAACAAGTTTTAACAAGGTTGGTGGCTGCATGGAGATAGAGATTTTATTTAGTCATTCATTCATATATTTATTTGAAATTGACTCTCCCTATCTTTCCAAGGCTGGAAATACAAGTCACACAAGGACTCAAACTTAATAGTCTAGGAACTTTGACTTGCTCCATTTTAATCTGGGCTGGTTTGTCCCTCATTAAAAAGCCTGGTGGTGCTCACTCCCAGAGCTCACCACCTAGTGAAGACACCCACTTGGCTTTGGACCACTGTAGTTCAGAACTTCCAAACTCAAGTGATTTATCAGCCTCAGCCTCCTGAACAGAGATGACAGTTGTTCACTACCATGCACAGGTAGATGTCAGAGACGTTGAGAACACAGAATTAAGAGAACATGATGACTGAGTATATAAATCAGAGGGAAAGATCAGAGATGACTGAAATTTCAAGCATGGGCTACTAGAAAGATAAGGATGCCATACACAGTAATAGGAAGTCTAGAAGGAGGAGCAGGTTTTTGGTAGTGATTAAGTTCTTTTTAAGGCATATATAGTTTGAAATACAAGCTAACTATCCAAGAGCAGGTCCAGCAAGCAACTGAAGTTTTTTTTTTTTTTTTCCTGGAAATCAGACAACTGAAATATGGATTTGAAAGGTAACCACATAATGATCATTAAGATATTCCTCTATATGAGAGGAGAAGAGGGTTAAAGATAGAACTAAGGGGAGCACCCACACTTAAGGGAGGAAAAGAATAACAAGATCAACAGCAAGAGACATGTCAGAGAGCTGTGTTTCAGGTAAGAGAAATAAGGGGAGGGAATAAACATTATATGGCACCTATTCTGTGCCAGGTACCTATTAAGTGTCAGGAACATTTACAAATACCATCTCATTTGATCCCCTTAATGACCCTAATAGATAAGCACTTCTATTTTCTGCACTTAGCAGATGAGCCAACTGAGGCAAATAGGTTAAGTGACCTCCCTAAGGTTACACAGCTAGTTAAATATCTAAAGCTAAATAGAACCTGAGCCCTCCTGACTCAAGGTCCAATGTTTTGTTGTAGCTGCCACGCTTTCTAGAAAGCAGGACCTTAGAAGCAAAAGGAGGAAAAAATATCCAGCAATAACAGGAACAATTAACAATATCCTCCCATGACCTGGGGGAGGGAGAGTAGTTTCGACAAAATGGAGAAGGATTTGAAGTTTGATTACATAGAGGTAAGGAAGTGGAGGTAATGAGGGGAGAAGTCTTTCTAGAATTTTTACACTAGCAAAGAGGAAAGTTATAGAATAATAGCTTAAGGGGATAGCAAGATTAAGTTATAGTTTTTGCTTTTTAGGTCTAGAGAACCAGACTATGTTTATAGCACTGGGGAAACAACCAATAGAGATAGAGAGAATGAAAATAAGAGATGCAATTATGGAGTCAGTTGTGACAGAGGAGAATAATCAGAAGGGACAGCTTTAATGAGGAAGGACACATCCTTCTCTGAAACTGGACTAAAGGAAAAGATGGGTGATGACATGAAAAAGACTTGGAGTGTGAAGATTAGGAGATGAAATGGCTAATCACAAATGACAGCAAAGTAGGAAAATCATTTGCCAACAGCAATCAGGATGAGGGTAAGATTGGTCCTTGATGAGAGAGGTAGAGGGAGTGATCTTGATGACTATAAATCTTCATTCTTAGAAAATGAACTTGACTTTTAGAAACACCCATAAGTCAGTGGGAAACAAACTTAGTAGAAACATTAAGGTGAGTTTTGATATCAGGGGGACAAAAATGAATTTTTACCAACAAGACGCTGGTCTCCTAGTGCATTGCTCGGCAGGCAATTCTCAGAGGATCCTCCAAATATAGAAATGGCAGGCTCAGTAGAATACTTACATTGCCCACCAAGGGAATAACAAGCATAGGAGTGAGTATGTTTGGTATATTTGTTAAACCATCCATCTCATTACTTTATAATCACACCTTATATATAGAAAGGTAGAAAGTTGAACCCATCACACTTCACATTCGTAAGTATCCTCATCCTTTTAACAAAAGGCCTCAGAAACGTATGAAAAACAAGCTTAATGGTTCATCCTTCCTCCTTTCATCCATAGACAAATTTCAATAATTATCTTAGTCAACCCATTAATTAGTCTAAATTTGCCCAAGCATAATGAAGCTGCCCACACAATTTTCTATAAAAATGTGAAATGGGTGGCTAAACAGGAAGACTGGGGTTTTTTGTTTGGGGGAAGGTAGCTATGTCTGTCTATTTCTTCATAGAAATATGTTGATATTTTAAAATGTGCCTTTCTGTTGCTTTTAGATTCCTAGAATTTAAAGGTAAAAGAGACCTCAGAGGTCAAGCCCACCTTTTCCTCAAGTACGGGAATGTCATAGAAAAAGCCTCTTGGACAACATGGCTCCCTCATCATAATAATTGCAATTCTTAAAAGCTTAGGAGCGCTTTGGCTATCTTATTTCACTTTCTCTCCAAAATCCTGGAGTGGGTAGGTAGAGGAGGGTCAGGCTTTTTTTTGCATATGAGAATAAGGCTCCAAAAAATTAAGTGACATCAAAATGGGTAGTAAACCTGAGAGGTAGAATTTGAACCTGGCTCTCTCCTAATTCCAATTTTTGTCATAGAAAAAATTCTTGATTTGGAAGTAGGGGACCTTGGCTTGACTTCCAGTTTTCCAAGTTATAAAATACATAACATCACACAAGGTACTGCATTTTTCAGAGCCCCAATTTCCTTATTTTAAAAATGAGAGTATTTAACTTAATGGTCTCTAAATCCCTTTTTAGTTCTATAATTGAGTCTTGATCTCTTTTCATTGCATTACTATCTAGCCTTTACTTGAATATTTCCAAAGACAAGAGATTCACTACCTCTCAAAGACATTTCAATTTCAAACAATCCAAAGTGATAGAAAGTGCATTTTGCAAAATCAAAGTAACCCAGTCAGTGCTATACTGAACTCTGGTGTAGCAACATCAGCTGTTTTTATACCCAAGGTATTCAAGAAGGTGACTCTGTAGTTTTTGTGGTTGTCAGTGCATAGGCAGTTACCTTGCTAAATGTGAATACCTCATATACTCAAAATATTTAGAGTGGAGAGGATAATCTTGGTCAATCCTTTCATCTTTTAAATGAAGGAAACCCGACCTAGGTATGTAAGGTGATTTATATAAGGACACAGGTATTAAATACTAATCCTCTGAATGAGCTCAGTACCCTTTATTTTACTGTACTTTATGTTATATTATATTGTATATGTTGTATTTTATATATATTAGATTATATTGCATATATTATACTGTACTGCCAGTAACTATCATACAGTTCCATCCTAACATTTGGAACATATCCATCAAATTCTCTAGTTATCTTGAAATTCAGTAAAGCATTAGGAAGTTCACATTTGTCACATATGTGAAAGTTTGCTATACTTATAAGCAAAGAAAACATCCTGACTTTGTGACCATTCCTGGCTTCAACCTCAAAGGTTCAAATATAACTCTCCCACCATCTCTCTGCATTTATGTTTCCAATAGTCTCATCCCTAAAGTTGTACCGTGCTCCTTCTCTAAGAAACAACTATATGCCTAATCTCTCTTTCTAACTCTTTTTTCCTCTCCCTATCTATTCATCTAGATTTCTTCCTTCCATCTATATTTATCCATCTTTCTTTTTTTCCTTCTTTTTTTCTTCTTCCCTATTTCCCCTTCTATTTTCTTTCCCTTCAACTATCTCTATCTGCTTACCTAGCCATCCATTTATTGATTGATCTTTTTTTTTCTTTTGTCTCCTTTTCTATTTTCCCTCCATCTTTTTCCATTTGTGTATCTGTTATATCTATCTATCCATCCATCTATCCTTCTATCTAGACAGCCTGGTCATACAATGGATAGAGAATAGAGCTTGGAATCTGGAAGACCTGAGTTCAAATTTGACCTCAGATACTTATTACTTGTATGACCTCAAGAAAGTATTGCCCTTATTCACTGTATGGCTTCTACCTCCATTACCCCAACTATAAAATGAGGATTATAATGATACCTATCTCCTAGGATTGTTGTAAGGATCAAAGTACCTAATACAGTGCCAGACACATACTGGACACCTGATAAAATTTTGTTCCTTCCTCTCTATTTGTTGGGGATTTTTGATTTAATAAGTATATAGCACTCCTTAAAAGGAAACAACCCGAACTAAGGCAGGTAAGCAACAACTCCTCAGTTAATAGTCATAGGAAATTGCCTCAGGCCCTCAGAGTTTAAATTACCTCCATAGAGTCACACAACCTGAAGCCAGGTGTTCCTGACGCTAAGACCTGCTATCTGTACCTTATCCCATACCATCTCTCTAGGACATAAGCCTATATCTACTCTTTGGTAACTGACAGTCTTGGAAGGCAGAGAAATTCTTCAAGGTCTCTCCAAAACACTTTGAATTCATGTTTCATCTGAAGTGAAAGGGAGGCTTAAGTACTTATCTAGTAATTTCAAGCAATGTAGACACCAATCAGGACAATTTATACCAAATCCCAGCCTTCTCATGAACAACTCAAAGTAACTATTTGAGCAATTTTAGCCTAACACGTCAGTTAAAATGGATGGCTGAAATTGGTCTTTGTATGAAAAAAAGGAAAAAGTCATACAAATTTTCTTTAGTACGCAGCTATGTATTTGAGCTGCATCCCTAAGAACCTGAATGCAGTCTCCTTACTTATCCATCACTACTCTTATCTAACTACCTATCAGGGTGACCAATGCAGAAATCTCTGTAAACCACAAAAGTGGTAAAGTGGGAAAAATATGAATCAAGAATCAAAAGCCTGGCCCTACTGCTGACTCATAGCCATCTTCCCTTTATGGGTTCATTTTCCATCTTTATGCCAAATGAGAGGGTTAAACTAACTGTTCTTTCTAAGAAACCTTCCTAAGCACTAACATTTTACAATTCTAAGTGACATGGAGGGAAACAGAATGGTACCAAAGCAAGAAAGAATGCATCTACCTTTGTCATCATGAAGGAATGGGTCTGGATGCATGAAACACTAAAATCTATAATATATATAAAAAAAAAGAAAAGCTTTCTAGAACTTCAAGATTTCTTCAGTTACTAACTTCATTGTTCTTTTGTATTCTCCTGCTTATTTAGTATACTTCCTCAAGGCAAATAGACAAAACATCTCCAACTTTTATTTCTTAGGGAAACTAGTTCAAATTTTCAGTTCATCCATGAAACTAAACTATCTTCCTACTGGTAGTTTTCCATAAAAAAAAAATGAAAAATGGAGTGGGGAATGAGCTCACAACCTCCCTTAGTTTCAGCATCAGCCCATTACCCCAAGAAAACAGCCTGATTTACTTTGGAGTCCAGTGGGCTTGTGCTGCTTTCATTATTTATGAGATGTCTATTTGACCTAACGAAATACATTTAACTTTCCTGAGCCTCATTTTCATTACCTATAAATTGAGGTTTGCTTCAAAGGCCTCTCCAAGGTCTGGATCTTTGAGTCTACAAATTATCTCTATAACATAGAACTGATTTCAAGTTGTACTAAAAATAGGAAAGAAATTTAGAGCAGCATCATTAGAAGTTCCAAATGGACAAGCAATCTAAACAACAATTGTGATAAAATTTAGAAATGGGAAAAAAAGAGAAGGTTCTTTTCACAGATGGAGTTAGGGGATACATTCATATTAAAAGTAAGCTACAAAAATGATCATACAGATGAAAGGGATAACAAATAGTTTTTTAGTTTTATAAAAACAAAATCAATTCAAGGAGAATCAGAAGACAAGTTACTCCATGGGAAAATATCAAACATCTCTTATAAAACGCTGGTACCTAGCATAGATGGGGAATTTAAACAAATATGCAAGATCAAGAAGCATTTCCCAATAGATAAATGATCAAAGAATATAAGAAAATAGTTTTTGAAAGAACTGTAAACCATAAACAGTCATATGAAAAATGTTCCAAATCATTAAAACATCTGTAAGGTTTTGCCTCATAACTATCAGATTTAAAAAGATAAAAGAATAATACTTGATGTTGGAAGTATTTTGAAAAGATAGTCACATTAATAAACTATTGACAGAGCTATAAAACGTACAATTGTTCTGGAAAGCAATTTGAAATTGCATGAGAAAAGTTGCTATTCATCTTAACCTTTGACTCAATGATCCCATAACTAGGTATATATAATCTAAGGAAATCAAAAGAAAAATACAGAATCCATATACACTAAAATTTCCATAGTAGCACTTTTTGTTGTAGCAAAATACTGGTAATAAAGTATGTGCCCATTGATTGGTTGTAAAGTATATTTACTACAGAATTGCACTATAGAAATTATGTATAGGAAGAATTCAAAGCAATACATATTGATCCCCACCCCCTACTAAGGAAGTATAAAATTTTTCAGACTTAGAGCCATTCTGGTGTTGGACTCTCAGGAGAGGAAGAAGGGGATAATTAAAAAATCAACACTCTTAACCCAAGACTTCTATAATTAAGAAATAAAGTGGAGTTCACTAGATCAAGATGAGTTGACTTTCTAATGATTCCAAGTATTTTCTCTCAAGGGACTGCAACTCTAGCATCTTCCTTTAGTTAGAGCCTGGGGAGGTGAAGGTGAACTGAAGTTTATAAAGGGGAGAAGGAAAGATGGCTTAATTGTTTATGTGCTTGAGCACAGGTCCTTCTTTGTGTTTTGGATTTTCTGTTGGCCTAAATAAAACTTATTAATATTCAACATATTGTTAAATTGAACATTTCCTTCAACATTTCTATAGAAAGCTAGAATTATATTTTGATGCTTCCAGGGAAAACTAAGTGGGGCATGGGCCATTGAACCTGGTCTATATAAACTCAGATCTTTGGTTCTGGACCACAGTTACTAAGAGTGTGTGTTTGTGTGTGTATGTGTGTGTGTGTGTGTGTGTGTGTGTGTGTGTGTGTGTAAACATTATTGACAAATTGACAGTAGAATTATTTAAGCAATATTTGATTTAAAGAATTGTTCAGTGTATACTAAGTACTTAATAAATGTTTATTTCATTGAATATCACAAGACTGTGCATAATTAATTTTTGAATAATGAACGTTTATAATCATAGTTAAGTTCTATTTACCATTATTCAAGAGAATTACCTTGGGCCTCAATTACATTGCTGGAATTCCATCAGATTTTTCCCTTTTCCAATGGTCTTTCTCTTTAATAGCTCAATGAAGAGGGGAGTAGACTTTCACATGTCACCATGGTGGTCATAATCTTCATCAGTAACAGAAAATTTTTATTGGGTATCTGTTATGTTTTTGGCTTAAGGAACAGCCAATATGAAGGTATATGGCACATGTTACTTCCACAAAAAGCTTGCAATCTAATTTGTGAAAAAATATTTAGATGAGAAAATATTAGTTAAACAAAAACAAAAACCAGACCAACATCAGGCAGCAGACACAATTTAACTATATAAGAAAAGGAGTCACATTAGCACACTTTAGCCTGGAATAGTATGATAAAATAATTGGGCTTTTAAAAAGTCATATCTAATCAACTCTTTAGTTTATCCTTAGATGCTCCAAAACAAGATATTTTCTTCCTAGGCTCCCAATAAATTCATCCTAGTCTAGGCCACGCCCTTCTAGGGTTCAAACTCTAGTTAAATGTCCATTCCTGGATTCTGTCCCACTAAAAGAAATCTTCTTGAACTAGGATCTTGCTTCCTATAACCCAGTCTCAAATATATGTTCAGGAAGAGTTTCCTAATTCAATCCTTGCTCCTCTTTTTTTTCCTTTCAAGTCTTCTATCTTTTCTGACTTTTTAGATTATTTTTTACCACCCCACCCATCCCCAAAACCTAGATTTTTTTTCTCCTCATTAATCCTCTGATCTACTCATCCACCCACTCTGAATCATAGTTTTCAAAATAGGCATTAACCTTGTGTCCACAGCCTTCTCAGGAGACAATTACCTTCTTAAAATCTTAGTAAATCATTTTGACTCCTCCTACTTTGTTGTGATAATGTATTCAAAATCCACATTTTTTTCCTTTTGTGTTATGGGACAGAATATGTGTACTGTCAGCAAAAATCACCCCCTTATCCAATTTAGAAGCCATTTCTTCTAGTAGTAATGTGGTCTATAACATGGATCAATGGTCCACCAGAGCTTTGGCAATGCTCTGGACACTTAAAAAGAAACATCATTATTTTGTTAGAACTCTCAGCAATGTAAAGCTGGGGGCAAGTCCCATCTCATGTGAAGAGATCTCTTCTAGAGGTTTTCTAGAAAAGTGTTACGTCATCCCAGAGTTCAACATTAACCTATTTTCTATTTCACCTAAAACTTTCAGTTTTGTCTACTGATTATTCTGCACAGTTTCCTTTTCTTGTTTGGCCCAATTTTTTTTTCTTTTTTTCATCAACAGGAAGTTATAGTTGAAACACACAGAGTCACTTTGCATACTACTTTCCAAGAAGGGCAAGGAATGTTTATCTCTGGGTATGATCATTTTAAAGCATATTTTGACAAATTTCTGAAATCAAGCTGCCAGGCAAAATTGTTTACCTGGAAATGATTTGAAGATGAATTAATGAAAAAAAAGTAATGCTAAAAATTGAAAGGGCCTCCCAATCTGTCATAAATATTCATATTACTTTTACAAATCAATATGCATGTGACCTTAAAGTTCTCATATGAGAATTTATTTATTGTCAGGAAAAAACCAAATCCCCCCCAAAAAATACCTTCCCATTATCTAGTTTGTATGACTTTTCCTCAAGGACTAACATGGTCTAAAATACTGACATTATAGTTATCATAAATAATGATTATACATGGATTTTATTTTGTGACTTTCCCCAGGACATTTATCACTAGGCTCTATATGACACAGAAGCTTCTATAGCATATCCATAAATATCGAGTTTATGTTTTGACATTTAAAACTATGCTATTACTTAATCGCAAAACACTGGAGTACTCCTCCATATAGTGCAGGGAGTCCTAGAAGTCAAGAGAACATGGATTCCAGTGCTAGATCTGCCACAAACAGCTCATAAGACCCTGCCCTTCTCTGGACTTCACTTTTCTACCCTGTAGAGTGAGGTCACTAAAGTTCCTTTTTTTGGCAACTAGGTAAAATCACAGTGCACTGAGTACTGGGCCCAGAGTTAGGAAGACATCTTCCTGAGTTTGAATTTGATGTAAGACACTTCCTAGCTATGTGACTGTGGACAAGTGACTTAGGCCTGTTTGTCTCAGTTTCCTCATCTGTAAAATGAGTCAGAGAAGGAAATGATAAACCAGTTAAAAAAAACACAGTTGGAATTATGAAGAGTCAGACATGACTGAAAACCACTGAACAATAAAAAGATTTCCTTTATTCTACCTTCTAAGAATGCTCAAAAAGAAAAAGAAAAGAAATAGTAATAAATATTTTAGTGTCAAGGCAGCCTGAATTCTAGTTCCCTCTCTGATATTACATGATCTTGGGCAGATCAGTTCTCTCAAGCCTCATTTTCCAAATCAATTAAAAGGAAGAAAACAATACTAGCGACATTTATCTCACCACGCTATCATGAAGGAAGTACCTTGTAAACCTTAAGGCACTAGACAAACTAACAATACTAATAAAATATAGTTTAAAAATACTAAATTACTTTACATGGAATGATATTACCTCTAAATATGGGAAGGAATAGGAAGCAAAATATCTGTATTTACTTTGCTTGAGACAGAACATCTAATTAGCCAAGATTTCTAATCATGTTATTTCTCACATATCCTTCAAAAGCTCCCTACTGGAAAAAATACACATTCCTTTGCCTCGTATTTTAAATCCACTGTGATTTGAGTGCAGTCTAATCTTCAGCCCACTCTTTCCCTTCCATATATGTTATATATGGTCCAACCAAGTTGAACAGCTCATCTTAGTCAGTTATCTTCATTCCTTTGCTTAAAAAGCACTTCTCTCCACCCACTTCTGTCCACACATCAGCCAAGATCCAATTTAAATGACCACCTTCCTTGGAAGTCTTTAAAGTTTCTCCTCTTCTCACCCCAAACTTGATAAAATTATAGCTCTAGAGTTGAAAGGGATTTCAAGAGGTATCTAATCCAATATCTTCATTTTATAAATAAATAAATAAAATATAAATATAAAAAAAATTATTTATAAATAAATTTAAAAAAATTTGAGTCCCAGAAAATTAAGGGATCACAGTGATCTTTCCTTTCAAACTACCACAGCTCTTTGTACCTGTCTTATTGCATGTTCATATTACACACTTTGGTATAATCATTGGTGGCTGTGTCATTTCCTCATTAAATGTTATACAAAGACTATATACAAAGGATTATCTCTTTGTATTGCCCACAATTCCTAGATTAGTAAAATTCAAACTTTTTTTTTATTATTATCATGGAGACTCTTCACAGTTGGTTGCCCCCCTATCTTTTTATAGCCTTATCTCAGAACACTTCCTACTTCCTATTATACTGTTCAATCAAATTGGATTTCTCAGCCTCTACAAACAAGTTATGCTGTCCTGCCTCTCTATCTTACTTTGTTCCTTATGGTTGGGATATTGTCCTGTCTCCTTTTTTAACCTATTGAATTTCTATCCATCCTGAAGAATACCTTAAATGCTGCCTCAGACCCTCACAAAGCTCTTTGTTAGCTTCTCTCAGATACATTAAGTATGTGACACTTTTTTTATAGTTTCACATGCTGAGGTCTTTCCTTATTAGAATGAAAACTCAGAAAGCATGGCTGGACCACTGGTTTTCCAAACTATGTATGCCCCTCCAGTACTTAGCAATGTTTTCTATAGCACTCATCAATTAAATGTTTATTGCGTGTTTTTTTTTATTTAGTGGTCAGATACAAAACTTTATGGTCCCTAAAGAAATGATAAGAATTATAACACAAAGAGCAAAGGAAAAAGAAAAAAGAAACACATGGAGAGTGTGATCATCGAATATGACAAAGAACTTCAAGAAGAAAAAGAATATCATTGAAAAAATGTATGATTGAAAAATAGGATGGGCTGGTCTAGTGGCAAAGGTGAGGGCTGACATGGAGCCAGTCTGAAAACTTTAGGGATATCCACTCAATATCAGGAGAAAACAAGAAAGGCCTGAGATTACAGCAGATCAAATACAGGGGAAAATATTGACAAGATCTCATGGAAGAATTATAATCTGCATCTCCGGAGAGAAAGATAAAATTGACAAGATCATAGAACTATTAAAGTATTGGAATTGCTGAGTAAATTAAATAGAAAAAGGAATATGCTGTGTAGAACAGGTGATTAATAAATGGTTCTCAAATGAAAAATAAATAAATTGATCATACTAGATCATTTTTTTTCTCATTTTACAAAGGAGGGCATTTTGACCAAAAGAGGTGACATTATGACTAAGGTCATAAAAGCAATAAGCACAATGGCTAAGCTGGGATATAAACCCAGGTCCTCTGACTCCAAAGTCTCTACTCCCCACTCATAGTAACTACACATAACTTAGCGATGATTCACGAGAGTGTTGGCAGAACTTGTAGATAAAGAATTTGCTACTAAAATGGAAGATAATTCACTATTAAATACAGTCTTTGTGATCCCAATATATAGTACCAGGGACAGATAAGTAACTGAGCGCAGGCGAGAATGTATGCGTGGGCCAACACATACCAACAGATTTTATAGTATTATCTTTGTAATAACTCACAGCACAATTACTACAGGATCTGACAACAAAGCTGAGCTCTCCTTGCACATAATGTGCCAGCCAGACAACAGGCGCAGCCCATTTCTGACATTAGCCGCCAGCTGGGGATGAGCTTAGTTTTTGCCTTCTCTGCTGGGTTCCTGGAAGGATGGGTTGATGCATAAGACATGAAAGCGTTTTGATAACTAGAATATTAGGCAGCAGTATTACTGACATTAATAATAATGTTCTCTTCCTTCTCTGGCAAGGTTTCTGTTCTGATTGGTGGCTAGCTCTGGATGGAGAGAGTTCAGTAATAAGTAAGTGGCCAATGTTCACCTCAGACCAAACAAGAACTGCAGGAATTTAATATATGAGTTGGCTCAGGTCAGGCAAGTCTGAGAATTTATGGTCCACTGGCCCCCCATCTGGTCCTCAGATTTCAGCCCAGAGGTTGTTTTTCCAAATTCAGTGACTGTTGGCCACTTCCCCCATGCCCTGGTCAAATGCAGTCAATGGCTTTCTGAAAAAAGGTTCAAGTGGTAGGATATTCTAACCATGATTTCCTTCCCTTGGTGATATCTCTGTGCCAGAATTCCCAGAGAGAAATGTGTTAACAAGGAGAGGGAGTGGTACTCTCCAATTAGGATGGCCTTTTCCAATCCTCCAAGATATTAGTGCCTAATTAACTTCTGCTTGCAAATACACATATATGCTATTTTACTCCCCTCCAAATATTCTGTCATCCAGTGGCAGGAGCTTCTTGCTTGTACCTTATACAGAGGTTTTCCCAATTCCTTTGATTTTCACTGGCTGTATTCCATGCCTGGAATGCTCTCTTACCTCAACTTCTGTCTTCCCTGGCTTCCTTCAGGTCTCAGCTAAAATCCCAGGTCCTGCAAGAAAAGTTTCTTAATTCTTCTTAATATCAGTGACTTCATTGGATTTTTCCATCATGTCCCTAGGAACCTCATATTGTGGAATCTTATCATCCTGCAAGAGCCAATCAGCTTTAGCAATCACACCTCACCAGTATCTTCTGCCCCTCTGGCTCTGCAGTCTCCTCACCTCCTCCCTCTGCCCATACACATCCAATTTTTAGCTTCCTTTTGAGTGTTGTCTTCCTCCATTGGATTGTGAGCTTCTTGAGGCGGCAGCTGTCTATTTTTATTTGTATCTCCAATGCTTAGCATTGTGCCTGGCACATAAAAAGAGTTCAATAAATATTTTTGATTGACTGATATAATCTTGTTTAAGGATAGATATTTGCAAGTTGCTTTTCCCCATTGGATTATGACTTCCTTGAGAGTAGAGACTGGTCATTTTTATTTTTTGTTTTCCTTTGTCTACTCATTGTTTTGCATAGTAACTGACAGTCAACAATTAATATCAATTAATATATATTAAATTATTAATAACTTTATAATTTGAGTTTAATAATAAATTAATAATACTTAATAAATGCTAATAAATGTTTCTCCCAACAGGATGTGAATTCCTTAAGAGTTGGAACTATATTATTTTTAGCTTTGTATCTCCTGTGCCTAGGACTATAGGTAATTAATAAATGATAATTGATTAATTAACAGATGGAACATGACCATTTACACTTAGAAAGGCTCAAGCTTTCAAACAAACAAGCTAATTATGCTATCTAGTTACGATCAAAAGTCTTCAATAGTTCCATATTGCTTACAAAATAAAAATTCTTCTGCCTGGATTTCCAGATCTTCCACAATCTGGAATGTACTTTTTCTCTCCAGATATATTTCATACATACTCCACTGTCCTGTTCTTTCACCAAACCAAACAACTCTCTGTACCAACAAACATTCACCATGATCTCCAGCCTCCATGTTTTTGCTCAAGACACACTCCATGCCTTAAATTTTTTCCTTTCCTGCCTTTCCCTAATTCCTTACAATTCTTTAAAGCCTGACTGAAAGACAAGTTCCTCCCTCATTTCTTCCACAATCTTTATCGAATAATGAATAGAATTTAGACTTAGTGTCAAAGATACTTGTTTTCAAATTTTGCCTCAGACACTAACAGTGAATGACCATAGTGATCTTATTTACCCTCTCTGGATCTCAATTCTCTATCTCTAAAATGAAAGGGGTAGATGAGAGGGTCTCTAAGGTCCTTTCCAGGTCAAAATGAATGCTTCTGATACCTGAAACCTCACATAGCACTTGTGCACACCACTGTAATATACTTATCATGATAGGAAAGAATCAATTAATTCAGGGACAGAAGGGGCAGTGGAGGCCATTTAGTTTTTCCTTTTCATTTTTATTTGCAAGGAATCTGAGGATCCAAGAAAGGATGTCATCCATCAAAGATTGTAAAGCTAGTAAGCAGCAGCTCCAGGATTAGAATAGAAGTTGTTTTACTCCTTTATTAGAGTTTATTCTACTATTCCATCCTAGCTGAATGTGAAATATACAGATTGGATCAAAAAAGAAACGAAAATCAGCTTCAGATCAGTTACAGAAAAATTGCTCTTGGCAGCAGAAAGCATGGTAGAATGTGCCCACCATATAACACTTTGATTAACATTATTATTTAATCAATTCATCCTTATACAGTGGCAGGATCCTGGCATGCTATATCACCGAGAGTCAGAAGCCATGTGGATATTGGTAGATCAAAAAAAGAAGACTTCTTCCAGCTGAGATGGTACCTTGTCATTGTTGCAATAGGATTAGAACCATAATCTTACTGGTTCACAGAGAGAATTTTCCTTGGAAAGAATATTAAATGCAATAGATAAATAGCACAAACTTAATTGGCTTAGAATTCTATGATTGCAGGCAAGTTTGATTTTAAAGATACCAAGGAAGGGCCTGAAATACATAAAATAGGTAAATAATATTCTCTGACTGGCTGAAACCTGTACCTTTGCAAAGATATGTGACCCTAAGTCATTATAAAAGGAACTGGAATGGAGGGGAGAGAAGAGGGAGGAAAAATGAGGCAAAGGGCATGAGATGGGAGAAAGGAAAACACTGAACAAGTTCAATAAAATGTCTAAGAACTTTCAGAGTCAGGGATTTTTTAATCCCAAAAGCATCACATATGTTAAAGGGCAAATATGCGGACACAGAATGAAAAAGGCTATACAACTGCAGATAAGAGGGCAGAAGACTGAAAACCATAAGACTACCCCCATATGTGCTTATGGTGATGTTTAAATATCTCTAGGTCCTTACAAAGATTAACAAAAGTGGGCTAATCTCAGAGCATACACTGACCCAATCCCTCATGAGGAAAAGAGAATGGAAAAATTTCCCATTTACCTAATGGGAAATGAAGATAGAACCAAGAACTTTTATGACAAAGTTTCCAAATTATTCTCTATCCAAGGAGCCATGACTCCAGAAAGAGAAGAGATGTCCTAGTTATTGAGGAAAATATTAATTTTTTTTCCCTTAAGTCTAATTTTCTTTTTTTATTGAAGCTTTTTATTTTCAAAACATATGCATGGACAATTCTTCAACATTAGCCCTTGCAAAACCTTGTGTTCCAATTTCCCCCCTCCCTCAGCCCTCCCCTAGATGGCAAGTCCAATATATGTTAAACATGGCAGAAATGTGTTAAATCCAATATATATGCATACATATTTATACAATTATTGTAAAAAAGAGAAGCAAAATAAAATGCAAGCAAACAACAACAAAGAGAGTTGTGGTCTACACTCAATTCCACAGTCCTCTCTCTGGGTGTAGATGGCTCTCTTCATAACTGAACAATTAAAACTGGTCTGAATCAATTCATTGTTGAAGAGAGCCATGTCCATCAAAATTGATCATCATATAGTCTTGTTGTTGCCATGTACGATGATCTCCTGGTTCTGTTCATTTCACTCAGCATCAGTTCATGTAAGTCTCTCCAGGCCTTTCTGAAATCATTCTGCTGGTCATTTGTTACAGAAAAATAATATTCCATAATATTCATGTACTATAACTTATTCAGCCATTCTCTAACTGATGGGCATCCTCTCAGTTTCCAGTTTTTAGCCACTACAAAAAGGGCTGCCACAGACATTTTTGTACATGTGGGTCCCTTTCCCTCCTTTATGAACTCTTTGGGATACAGGCCCAGTAGAGATGCTCCTGGATCAAAGAGTATTGAAGATATTAAGTTTTTAAGAGAAGTGAGAAAGTATAGAAATATGACTTTGGGTCCCTCTTCCTTGGCCCTGTCTCAAAAAGCAGAGATGTCTCTGTTAGGAATAAAAAAATGGAATTATATAGTGAGTAGAAAAAACTATGATATATTTATATGTGTGTATGTCTATGTCTATGTCTGTATATATACATATACACACATGTATGTAGCTATATAGGCAAGGCATTGGCTGCCTAGTTTCTGTAGAGGTCTGATCATTTTATTGCTTTATTCAATAAATTCCAATAGATTCTCCTTACTTTTAGGATCAAACATAAACCCACCGAATGACATGTAAAGATCTTCTAAGCAGCTCCCATCTTGTCCATTTAACATATGACTCCCTTCCATGAACTCCATGACATAGCCATATTGGTTGACTTTTTATTCTTTATATGAGATGGTCTATCACCTATGTGTCTTTATACTGGCTGTCATCAATTCTAGAATTCATACTTTCTCTGTTAAAAACCCCTTCCTTATTTTAAGACAGTTTAAATGTCACCTTTCGTAGATCACTTTTCTCAGTCTCCACACCTTCTGCTGCCTTCTTCTGAAAGATTATATCTTGCAGTGATTCTTTATGTGGTTTGTACGTATGTATATGTATTTGTCTATCTATATATACATACACACACACATAGGCTGTATGTGTATATATACATATACCAGTGAAGGCAAAAAATTCCAAGAATAAATTGTCCAAGTTCAAAGTCAGGGCCAGGACCAAGAAGATCTAACTGAAATTCCTTCTCTGGATTCTTTCCCATCACTTCTATAAATACTTCCTCCGCTTTCTCAGCCATCCCATTTATAGTAGTCATTGCTCTAAGACCCTAAAGCTATAATTCAGACTTTCTAATCTAGGGCTTGTAAGAGGTCAGAAATTTTGCACTAGATAAAAATCAATGTGAGAAATTGGAAATGGAGTCCTTTTTGTATGGATGGAATGATGCTCAATAAAGAAAGCAGAACCAAGAGAGCAACTTAAAAATGATCACAATAATACATAGAAAAACAATGAGAGAAATAATTAAAGTAATGATCACAGTAGTTATTAATTTTGACTTCAGAAAATTGAGACTATGAACCATGCCATCCTCTTTTCAACATAGACTATAGGTGCAGAATGAGCCATATGCTGTCAGACATGATCACTATGTTGGTTAACTCTGCATAGGTATAGGTCTTTGTGGTAATTGTGGAGTAATTAGAAAATAACAGCAATATTAACAAAAACTTTTAAAAACAAGTCTAAATGAGAATCAAAGTGTCAATATCTACTACCCTACCTGAGGAAGAATCAAGTCTTCTATTTTATATAAAACAGAAAATTTTAGGTTTCCTCTCTGTCTGCTGGATTCTCATTGGACCCAGACTCAGGTCGCCTTAAAATCAAAAACATAAAAGGAGAACCCCTCGTATTGATGTGTATTTTGGGGAAGAAGATGAAATACCAATGACCAGTTTCCATGGCTGCCACTTTATTTGTTTCTTTTCTTAAGGCAGTGACCAAATCCAGTCTCATTTATCTATGCCTTTCCCTTTACTTCCTTTTCAGAGAGTAACAGCTGAGATGTAGCAGAAAGAACACTGGATTTCAGAAAAATTGGTTCTTAATGCTAACTATTACTTAAAGCCGATGTGACCTTGTATATGTGGCTTCCTTTCTCTTGGTCTCAGTTTTCTCATTTATAAAATGAAAAGATGCCTCAGATATTCTCTGAGGTCCCCTTCAATTCTAAATCTTATTGGTTATGATCATATTATCTTTGAAGGGAGAGACTGGACTTTATTATATTATCTGTTATTTATATATTCTGGCATTTATAAAACTTATGTAGATTTTAAAGCTTTTTACATTATTTCATATGATACTTGCAACAAATGTGTGAGGCAAGCGCTATCTTATTTCCATTTTGGCAGATAAGGAAATCAAGGTGACAGAGATTAAATGTCTTGCCCCAGGGTCCACACAACTAGTTTCTAAGATAAGAAATTTAACATTCTATGCCCTATACTCTTGTGCATGTCCATGTTCAATTTTAAAGCTCTCTAGAACCTAGCAAACCCAGGCTTTGAACAGAGGGGGATCATGAATAATGAATAAATGAATGATGACACATTTTTTGTTTCAAATTCTGTAGATAGTTTGATAAAACATAGGGTTCCCTTTCCAGAATAATAATGTTAAATATATAAGTTAAATACAACCAATTATATTGAAACAACAATGTACTTTTTCCCCATTCAAATTTGTCCACATAGCTAAGGTTAAGAAGCCCTGCTCCAAAAGATTTAATGATCATTTCTATACAGATGACTCCCCTCTCTCTTCTCTTCTTTATCCTTTCTTCTCCCCACCCTACTGTGGCAATCTCTTTATCTGTCTCTCTCCCCTTTCCTCTTTTTCTGTGTATGTATGTATATTCAGATTCACTCTCTCATCTGAGCTTTGGTCCTATAAAATCAACCACCTATGAAGCATTTAAAAAATGAATAAGAAATTCAAACTCAACATTTCCAAAATGAAATTTGTCATCCTTTCCCCTCCTTCTACCTGGAATACCACCTACCTTCTAGCAACCCAAATTTACCACTTCAGAATCATTCTTGACTCTACTTTCTCTCATCCCCTATATCCAATCAGTTGCCAAATATCTTTGATTTTGTTTCTCTTATCTATCACCTCCTTTCTCTCCATTCCTGTAACATGGAACTAAGTGACATAGTAAATGGGGTCTGAAGTCAGGAAGGTACATCTTCCTGAATTCACATCTGGCCTCAGACACTAATTGTGTGATCCTGGGCAAGTCACTTAACCCTGTTTGCCTCCATTTCCTCATCTGTAAAATGAGCTGGAGAAGGAAATGGCAAACAACTCCAGTGACTTTGCCAAGAAAATTCCTTATGGGGTCACAAACTTTGAATGTTTGAAATGACTGAATATTAACAACAACCATCTTTGATTTGGAAAAATGCACTGTAACAAATTATTAATTGATCTCTTTGCCTCCATTCTCTTTCTTCTTTAATCCATCATCATCTACCTGCTGCCAAAGTGAAATATCTAAAGCACCTGATTGCAATGTCACTCCCTAGCTCCAAAGGTTCCAGTAATTTAGTAGTCCCTAGATCAAGGGAAAAACTCAATCTGACACTTAAAATCTTTTAACTTTCCATCTTAACTTTCCAAAGTGGCAAAACATTATTCCCTCTCTCATGCATTCAACCAAATATGCTTACTTATAGTTCTTCACACATAATATTCCACATTCCATCTATGTGCCTTTGAACAGTTTGTCCCTCATGACTGGGATATATTTCTTCTTCACCTTTGCCTCTCAGAATATCTTTTTTGTTCCAAGGCTTATCTGAAACTTTACTTCCTACCTGAGGCCATTCTTGATATCTCATCTATTATTGCCTTGCTTCTCATCTGTTTAATAGATAAATGGGCAAACTGATGAATTGACAGAGAGCTAGAATGATAGTTCCTCCTTCTATGGGCTCCTGTTGTTTTGCCCAATAAAGTTTAAGCTTCCTGAAGAAGAAAATATTTTGTTTATTTCAATGTTCATTGCCTAAAAGAGACCTTGGATTTTAGTAGTTGTTTATTGTTGTTGATGATGGTGATAATGATGATGCTAACAGCCAGCATTAATGTCATGCTTTAAAGTTTATGAAATATCCTACAAATATCTCATTTGCGTATCACAACAATCCTGGAAGGTAGATGCTGTTATTATTCCCATTTTGAAGTTTAGGAAACTCAGACACAGGGAAACTAACTGACTTGCGAAGGGTCACATAGTAAGAATCTGAGACTGAATTCAAACTCAGGTATTCCTGATTCTAAGTCTTGCATTTTATCTGTTGTGACAGTTAACTGCCTGTAAATTAATACATGCTTCTTGATTGTTAAGTAAATGAGAAGAGAGCTTAAAGTTTGCCCTATCTCTACATAAAGGCACAGATGTAGTTGTGTATGACATCTGTCTTTTAGTAACAGAAAGGTCAGCACCAGCTGCTATCAAGCCTTTAGAATGGGGCAGATGAACCTGTGGTTAGCTAATGGAAGACTTTGGAGGAGGGAGGGGGAAGACCACAAGGCTCTGAGTCTCCTGAGCACAGCAATCCCCCAAAGGAATCTCTGCTTTGAAATACCTCAGTAAAGGCGGTGAAGGTTTTCTTCCCCTAGAAATATAACCTCAGAGCTGAGCTGCTCCAGCATTAGCAAACACCTTTGTCTGTGTTGTTAAAAAGATTTTTCCAGACCTTTACATCCTTCTCCTATACCAAGAGAAATGAGTTGGCCTTCAATGAGCATCCTTGACATGCTCAGATTCTCAAGGTACAAGCACTCCTACTCCCAGAGGGCTAAGCAGACTCAACATTATCTGGTCAGGACGGTCGCTGTTTCATACTTGGACTTTTCATGAATTCACGAGGTCTGCATTTCCACCACCTGTACAGATTCAAAATCCTTTGTCCTTCTCTTTCCAAAAATCCTTCATATCAACTGTGCCCTGGATATCTTTCTTTGGATCTCAGACTGTTCGCTTGTGAACTTTCACTTCTGATACATAAGCAGACTGCTTTATTTTCTGGTCATACATACCCTTCTTGAAATTATATTGTGTTACTTCTTCCTTGCCAATCATCAATGGTAATATGCTGTAGTCCATTTATTCCCACAATACAACTTTTTATTGAACTTTGGGTCACATGAACTTTTGATTATTTTGAAATTTTTAATTGAGAGGTTTTTTTTCCTTTAAAGCCCATAATTGTTATTTCTTTTATGGGGAATCCCCAAAGATGAAATTCTCTTTACTATTGCAGATCAACATCTGTTTTTTTTAATTAATTAATTTTAGTACACATTTCTTTATGAATCATATTGGGAGAGAAAAATCAACAAAAGGGAAAAACCAAGGGAGAGGGAGAAAAACAGAAAAAAGAAGTGAATATGGCATGTGTTGATCTACATTCAATCTCCATAGTTCTTTTTCTAAATGATGATAGTATTCGCTATCCAGAGTTTATTGGGATCACCTTGGATCATTCTGAAAAATTAAGTCTTTCATAGTTGATCATTGCAAATTCTTGCTGCTATTGTGTACAGTGTATTTCTGGCTCTGCTTGTTTTGCTCAGCATCAGTTTGTGTAAATCTTTTTATGCCTTTTTAAAATCAGCAAAATTCATTATTTTATAGGACAACAATATTCCAGCCTTCATATAGCATAATTTATTCAGTCATTCCCAAATTGATGGGTCAACACATGTTTTTCAAGTTATAATCTTAAAGATTTGCCCAGGACTAAAATGTCTTACCCAAGTGACTTATCCAAGCTCTTATGGCTAACAGGTATCAGAAGCCCATTCTAAGGCTTTTTTTCTCCCAGGTATACTCTCTAACAATTTTGCGACATTGAGTTTTTCTTTTGGGAGAAAGGAGAGTTAGGGTCACAGAGTTCCTGCAGTAAGAAGGACTTGAGTTTAAATCCAGTCTCAGACACTGACTAGCTGTGTGACTGAGCAAATCACTTTTATTATTATTTTGAAGTTTCTTCTTTGCATCAGTTCCTCATCTGTAAAATGAGCTAGAGAAGGAAATGGCAAACTACTTCAGTATCTTTGCCAAGAAAACCCTAAATGTTGTGATGAGGAGCTGGATACAACTGAACAACAGAAAGTCAAGAGAATTCTGGTGTTAAAAGATGCAATTTGATGATATAAAAAACTTGGGGTCATTATACATGTGATATAACTTCCTAAATGTAAATTAGGCTGCTCTTTTCAGAGCCAACAAAAGTGTCTCTCTCAAATATAGATATAGATATATGTCTAGATAGAGAGATAGATGAATAGATAGACATATACAGATAGCAGATAGACATACATATATTTATAGTTTAACCTTGAGTACTAAAACAATGTAGGGATTCAACAAGTACTTGATCAATTTAAATGAGCTAAATTGAATTGAATGTAATGTCCATTTCTCTTCCCAGTTCATGCAATAATCTTCACTCATTTTGATTTTTTCTGGGTAGATAGTTAAGCATATGGGCCCGTAATTACTATTCTTCTCAGGTACTTACTCTCTTTACAATAAAAATACACTCTATTCCATTTTTTTTCTTTCTTTAGAAAAAGTAAAATGTATCTATTGTTTAAAAGGCCAAGTTTGCCACTTCTGCAGTGGTTGGACATATAAAGGTCAATTATTTAGCTATAGGGATTCCCAAAGCAATGTTCCATAGAATCTGGAATCTTTCTTATGCAACAAAAGTCTCAAGACTTAGAAGAATAAAGAATTGCATATCCATATTCAATATATTTATAAATATTTTCAAGGAGTTTAGTTATTTATGGCTAGCATTCTGAATCATCTTTCTCTCTTCTCTAATATTCTGAAATTTTGTTTTGGACCTTCTCAGGCTTTGTCATTTTCCCTCTTGAATCATGCTTACTTCTGTGATGTTCCCCTTCACCCATCCATTAACTTGTGATAGTAGTAGGAGAGAGTAGAAGGAAGAGCAAGAGGAGAAGGAAAAAGGGAAGGAGAACAAGGGAAGGGAAAGAAAGAGAGGAATGGGAAGAAAGAGGGGAAGGAGGAGGGGACATGAAAGAAAGAAAGAGGAGGTAGAGGAGAAGGGGAATGAGGAGGAATAGAAGGAGGGAGAAAAGGGGGAAGGAACAATGGAAATTTCTTTAAATTCTGAAAAGTATATTACAGATATACTCATTTCTTATTTGGACATTTCATTTATTGAAAGGGATACAAAAAGATAATATTTTTAAAGAATCATTAAACAAATGTGGTTCTAATGAGCTGAGAGAAAGCAGTCCCTCTGATAAAATTATACTCAGTGGGAAAAGTACATACTGAAGGTAAAAAAAAAAAAAAAAAAAAGGTCCAGGTGTCTTATTATTTATTAGCTAATTCACATTTGACTATCCTAAGCACCTTAAGGTTACTGGTTGGGGAATTCTTATCATCTATAACTT
Organism: Antechinus flavipes; assembly: GCF_016432865.1. Classification (NCBI taxonomy): domain Eukaryota; kingdom Metazoa; phylum Chordata; class Mammalia; order Dasyuromorphia; family Dasyuridae; genus Antechinus; species Antechinus flavipes. The sequence continues at coordinate 442,903,932 of NC_067399.1, read as the reverse complement.
TCCAGTAACTGTAACAAGATTACATATGAACTATTTGTTTTGACTATGACAGAAATATGGATTTTATTTTTTCATTCTAAGATAGAGGTGATTCACATCACACCAGGGGACACTACTTTGAAGCAGAAGAACATTCAGAAGTCAATGAAGAAGGAAAAAGCAGAAGAGGAGAGCATCTGCTTCAACTCTAACCCAAATGAGACCAGATGATTGAAGGAAGATGGGCTTTTCAACCCATGTTAAAAGTTGATCTGACTGGAAGAAGACAGGCTTTGAAGCTGTTGCTAGGAACTAATCTGATGGAAAAATTCCACTGTTCAAAAGAGTTGATTGGAAGAAAGAATTTTTAGCTGTGTCAAAAGCTAGCTGGAAAAAAGAAAATCCTAGTCTGCTTTGCCCTTATAGCTTAAAATATGGAATCCCCTCAAGGTTTTTTCTAACTTTTTCTTTATTGCCAGCATAAAAGGGCAAAACCTCTCAGAGTTCATTGAACAGACTTTAATAACTCTGTGGATTCTTGACTTAGGGAAACAAAAATAGTTTTGCTTAGATAGTTAATGCTGCCTCAGAGCCTAGCCAAGGTAGCTTACTTGAATAGATCTGCAGACCCCAAGCTTAGGATCTCTCTTTTCTCTAAAGAAAATTAGCATTGCTTCAGTGGCCAAAGAATAACAGACAGGATGCTCTGCCTAGTGATAGTGTAGCAGGATTGAAAGGAAAAGTAGCCCCACTTAGCAAATGATATGTGGTACATATTGTTGCTTAAAGGCATCAAGGTCTATAGTCTAAACTTGTAAGTTGTAGTGGGAACACTGATTTTTCCTACCCATATTCCTCCCTGCTAAGTTTTCTGTAAGTTTGTGCCCACTCTCACCCCCACAGGCAGTGTGTGCACTGGTGAAAGATAGGGACCCAAAATTATGTGGGAATGTTATATCATGTTTATTCTTTCATTAAGGCAAAAGCCTAAATGGTTTATAAATGGTTCATGATCGAGAGCTAATGGTATGATCTGGAATCATAAGTTAAAATGGGAAACACACTTACAGGGTTCAGTTACCACAGTACTGGTGTATAGTTATATAAACTCTCCTACAATAGGGCTACTTTTAGGACCCTGAAAGGACCTTGAAAATGAGACTGAGTTTCAATAGAGTGCCCCATCCTTTCTGAGGAATCACCAGGACCTTGCCAGAGTAGATACAAATGGATGAGTGAACCACCAAAGGAATGGGGAGGGAGGGAGAGAGTGAGGGAGAAAAAGAGGGAAAGAGAGAGGGAGAGAAGAAGAGAGGGAGACAGAAAGAGACAGAGAGAGAGAAATAGAGAGACAGGTAGAGACAAGAGAGAGGGAGATATATATAGAGAGAGAAAGACACAGTGAGAAAGGGAGGCAGAGATAGAGACACAGGGGAGGAGAGACAGCGACAGAGACAGACAGAGAAAGTATGGGTGTTGAGGGTCAATGTCATACCTTCGCGACTTGCATATTATGAGCTTCATCATTATACCTATTTTATAGATAAGGACACTTGGGCTCAGAGAGGGACACTATATGTTCTAGCTCACACAGTAAGTATTAGACCTTCTTGACTCCAAATCTTGTGCACCAACCACTCTATCATGCTTGGTGCTCCTTGAGAGGTCTATATACTCATCTCAAACTAACTATAGGGCCTTAAAAATAATAGGTGCAAGAGTATGAAATTAATATGACTCCACATTAAGTAAAGGAACCTCAGCAGTCAGCTTTTGAAGCTTGCTGAAGAATTTATTTATTTTTATTTTTTAAAAGTAGTAATGGCTTACTGGGGAGAAAAAGAGTTCCCACTCATGAACAGGAGTAAAGTCCAGCTAGATGGTCTTTAACAAAGCAGAAGATAATACAAGATACTTAATTAAGAGCTCATTGCTTCCCCTGACCTTATGCCCAAGCAATTCCTTCTTCCTGACAGTGAAGAGCAGTGGCTCTTTACAGTGAATATGATTTGAAAACGAGTTCTAAGATCCCCTCCTCCTAACAAAGAAGCCTCACTATAGGTAGGTAGCTGCAAACAGCTATTTTAAATAGAACATCCTTCACCAGCACACACAGCACTAGAAGTTGCAAGGATCAGGAAGGCTTCATTTAAGATCTGGTCTTTGATCCATCTCTGGAAGGAGGAGAAGGACTTTGAGGCAAAAGTAAGGATTAAAGGTATTCCAAGAACAGAGCATGGCCAGTGCAAAGGCATAGAGGTGGGAGATAAAGCATTATAGTGAAGAACAAAAAGAAGGACATTTTAGCTGGATTGCAGAGTTCAGACAGTAGAAGAGTTTCAAAGGCTTCATTTTTACTCTGGTTTAAGTGATCAGGGATAGATTTAATTGTGTAGAGATGAACCCAGGCTCTTGAAAGTTATGCCAGAAGAGCAGAAATTCAGGTTAATTCTAATAAGCTTAAAAACACTTCTGATACAGCCTTCTATTTGCATTCCAAGGACTAGCTTAGCTAAATGTGGAAGGGCTCGCTATCAGTAGGAGGGGCACTTGAATGATGAATTCTTTGGTTTTAGCAATCTATGTAGCAAAGACAAATGTAATATGATCTTCAAGTCCTATAAGGTCCCCTTCCATGAGTGCAAGAATAATAGCAGAGTAACATAAAATATGACAGAAGATACTAAGAATCACACAGCTTTTACACTCTCAATAAAAACTGAATTAATTTTTTGACACTAATGCATATGAGAACATTAGTGGGAAGATCACTGGATTGGGAGTTGGGAGATCTTAATAGTGTAAACTTGACCACACCATTTCCTATCATTAGACCTATTTCTCCTCTGTAAAATGAGAGAGCTGAATCAGATGGTCACTGAGTATGCTTCAGGTGTGACAGTATATGTCAGACTCTTTCCCTGATCCTCTGAATAACAACCTCTCCCCTTCAACCCTTTACAATAGGATTGCTTTACAATATCATCATCATCATCACTAGAATTTATATAAGAACTATAATGATTATAAAGCTCTTTATGGGTTATCCCAATTGAACCTAACTCAGTCTAGGTTATAATCCCCATTTAACTGATGAGAAAATTGAGACTAAGGCAGGTTAAATGACCAGCCCAGAGTTAAACAACTAGACAGGATTTGAACTCAGATCTGCCTGACTTCAAATCCAGCATTCTCTCTACCCTGTATTGCGGTTATCAGCGTCTGAATCTCCTCCTCAGTGCTCTGCTCTCCCTAGGTGTTCAGTAAATATAATTTGATTGATTGACCAAATGAATCAATGGCTCAGCCTGATTTATAACATGGCCACAGAATCATAATTTTTAAATTAGGATCACCCTTAGAGACAAACTGGTCCAATCCCATCATTTCACGGATGAGGAACATGAGGTCCAGACAGGTTAAATGTCCTACAGAAAGTGACAGAGGCAGGATTTGTACCTCAGATGCCAGATGAGAATGGCTCATCAATAAACGGCTGGCCATACTCCTTTCTGCCCAGCCCAGGACGGCCTTTGTTTCACGGCCACAGTGCAGTGCTGTGTCCTACTGAATCCCATCCAGCCAACAGTCACAGCAACCATAACTCCCCAGAGAGTGACAGGCAAAAGACCAGCATTTCTCCCACTCTGCCTGGGAGGTCCAAAGTTTAAAGGTTAATCAGCTGCCAGTTTCCCGGCAATGCATGCTTTTCCCCTGCCTATCAGAAATCAGCATGGGTGCACTGGGCTTATTGAGGCAATCAAAGGAATACACTCCACTCAACACCATTTATCAATGTCAACTGAGGAGCAATTATACTTCATCCAACCGAAAATAAATAGACAACAAGCCTCACAGTTCAGATGACAGGCATAAACATCAGCTATGCTGATGCATCGGTTTTCATCAAGCCCGTCTGGGTGCCTGTGTGTGCACAAATGCACACTGGGCTCCTCCTGCAAGGGTCCATAGGTGCTCCTTTGTGTGCATGTGGACATCGAGCCGCAACTGAAAAGCTGTGTCAACTTTGGTTTACTGGAAAATTCGTGGAAATCCATAAACCCATAAATGTTCTCACCCTACCTGCACCCCAGGTTAGTGGGTGAGTTTGGATAAGTTTGGATAATTCTTTTCTCCTGCCTGGGTCTGTTTCTATAAAATGAGGAGTTTAAGCTTTCTAATTTCTAAGGACTCTAGAGTCTAAGGTCTCTTCCAGCTTTATCTAACATTCTATGATTCTGTGACAAATAATGGCAACACAAACTCCATTATTATCTTGATGCATTATTGAAAACTATCACATGAAGAATTTATGTGAGAAATTCAGTCTGTTTCCCTTTCTGCTTCCCTGGATATGATACTGAATAGCAGCCATAAGTACATCTGTGTATTTGTGCTGGGGATCAGCTGCAAAAACTATAGATTAGCTAGAATGTATTGTATAGTCCCACTGTATTTGAGGAAAGAACCTGAAAACATCTGGAAAGGACAGGAGATGTGTCTCTTGAGAGCTTCAGCAGAGAACTTCCTTTGAGCTCAGTTAAATTCCTGAGTTTTAAGAAACTTAGAGAAACTATCAACTTTTAGGTATTCCATTTACCACTGATTCTTAGTATGCAAAGTTTTAAAATTATAGAATATTTGAATTAGAGAGATAAGATGATAAATTTAGATTTAAAAAAGTATATATTATCCATTCTAAGCCCTTCTTAAACCCAAAGAAGGACTTTCTTAAAGACACACAATCCATGTCAAAATTCAGCATCTTCATTTATGCATTTATTCTATTTAACAAACAGATATTTTGTATCTGCTACAAACAATGCCTTGTACTGAGAAAGAAACAAAAGAAAAACAAGAAATATCTTTGTACTCAAGGAGCTTATAATCTAGTAAGGCAATGAGGACAGATAGAAAATAATTATAATTAAAAAAGATTATGATAGGTTCACTTGAGTGTAAACAAAAGGCTAGAAAGTAATTTTGAGTTGAGACTTGGAAGATGGGCAGGATTTTGATAAATAGAGAAAAAGGGGACATTCCAAACATGAGAAATAACTTGAGTGAGGGGACTAGTTAATCCATGCTAGACAGGATTTATCCTAATGGAAATACCCTTTCTTTTAAAAGAATCAACAGGAGATTTTTCATTCAGGCATGCACTATCAGTGAATGGCATTGATTTAATACTCGGTATCACACTGGACAATGATCGAATGATTAGCCTTGAGTTCTGGACCCAGCTTTCCTTTAGCCCTAAGCTCAACTGACACTCAGCCCCCTTAGTCTGCCTTGTCCTCTGCCTCAAGCCCCGACTGACTCGACATCATTCCTTTTTACCCATATTTGTCATTTCATAAAAAAGCTACCAACCCCTCAGCATGGGGACTTCAGAGTGATTGATACAACTCCCAGGTGTTTCAAACCACTCATTTCCAGATTCAACTTCCTAACATCACCTAATACACATGGTATCATCACCCACAAGTGTGCTGCCTGCTGTGTCTTTATTGCTTAATTACCAAGGTGAGAGGCTCACAATTAATTAGACATTTAATCATCAATGCAGACATTTCCAGGTACTGCTGCAAAAGAGTTTAGACAGGAAAGCCCTATCATCTGTAATCTCTAGTTTCCACACCCAATAGAAATATGTCAGTCAATTAAGATTATTATTTTTGAAGCTCACCATGTGGCAACTCCTTTGATAAAGTGATGTGATGATAAAATATGATTCGATACTTTATATTATTAGAATCATTCTGTACTCCACTAGTTACATCTGCTCTGCTCAACACATAGCCTGGCACAAAATAAGTACCTAGTGAATGTTGTTTGAGGAATGAAAATATAATGTCCATTAATTTTCCCATTTATCTACCTCCTTTTCTTTCCTCCTTCCTCCCTCCCCTCTTTTTCTCTGTTTGTCTCTTTGCACACACATATACACACACACACACACACACACACACAGAGAGAGAGAGAGAGAGAGAGAGAGAGAGAGAGAGAGAGAGAGAGAGAGAGAGAGAGAGAGAGAGAGAGAGAGAGAGAGCGCATAAATGTTTGGGAAAAATCAAAGTACCTACCTAGTGCTTGTCTTCAACAAGTAATTGTCCAGCATCTCTGCTTGGATAACCTTCAAAAACAGAAACCTCACTTATAAGTAGCTGGTTTCATTGTTGGACAGCTCTGATTGTTAAGAACTTTTGCCTATGAATAAGCTAAAAATCTTCTTCCCTCCAATTTCAACCCAGCAAATCCAAATCTGCCTTGTACAATAAAAAAGAACAAGTCTAATATTTCTATATGAAAGCCCTTCACATATTTGAATCAGTTATTAACCCCATCCCCCAACCCTCACCCCAATCAACAAGAAAGTCTTCTCTTTCACAGGCTAACTTTTAGATGATTTTCATATGTCTTGATTACCTATTCTCTCATCATATTGGCCAGCTTGCTCTGGACATTCTTAAGGCCGTTAATGTCTTTAAAAGTGACCTCCTAAAATAAAGCCCCAATTTCAGTACTGAGTGAGGGATTAGATTACTTAATACCTAAAATTCCTTCCCACTGACTCCATTATCCTAGGCTGCCATGGAGGGCACTCCATTTTTTGATGTCACTATCAGAGATTTCCCGAGTTGAAGTACCATGGATAAGACCCATATTGGGAACGCTTGAATGCCTGCATTCTCCCTCTGTGCTTCAGGCCTCAAAAATAAGACATACAATAGTAGGGGAAGGGAGAGCTGTATCCTATATCCCTGTCAGGTAAAATGAGGGGAGCAGAGCAGAAGATGAAAAAGCCTAGTTGTGGAAATCAAAGGACAGCAATAGTTGGAGAATCACAAAGTTTTGGTCTGTGAATCTTTTTTTTTTTTTTTTTTTTCTTGAGGAGGGAGGGGGAAATTGGGTGGGGACGTACAACTTTAATGGCCCTTTTGAGCTAAAGGACTTTGCAAAGCCTGAAAAATAAAACTTGAAATGGGAGATAAAAGGAGCTCTGGAGAAGAACAAATTGCATTGCCTTTAAGTGGGAAAAAATTGTGATCTTTGGAAGCAAATATGCTTAAGACATCGTCATTCTAGCTCAAAATAACTCAGTTGGAGGAGGGAGCAGTTAAAGTATGCATGGTGGAATTCACATTACTGTCTGGGCTCCCGCCTGGAGTGTTATTGGGCAATTTACAGTCCAAATCAATAAACAACTTAAATTCTGCTCTAAAGAAATAACTGAAATGAAAGAATAAAGGAACAGAGAAACAAATAGCCAATTTGAAGAACAAAGGAGCTGGGATTTTATCTTTTGTAAATCAGCCCAAATGGAGCACTCTCTAGTCACTTGATAAGTGCTAAATGATTACAATGATGATGATATTGACAATGAGTGTGTTGCAGCCCCATCCCCACCTCTTTCTCCTCAGGATCCTAATAAGATGGAACAAAGCCCAGTCTTTTTTTTTTTTTTTTTTTTTTTTTTTATTGTTCAATAAAGTCCAAATTCCTTCACCTGGCATTCGGGCCACCTTTTGTCTCAATTATTAAGAAGCCCTCAGTCATTGAAATGGCATTGCCTTAAACTGAGACCTTAATTTAGGTCTAAATTAAAGGAAAGACTTTAATTTAGAAAGACCAAGGTCACCTACTACATCCTGGTCCATCGCTAGTCATTTTGACTTTTTGTCTTGCCATTGGATTTTAATGACTATGGAGGCTAACCACTATGCACTTCTACCTCATTTAAATCCTATTTACACCAATTTAAGACACCATCCTCTTGATATCATTGGTCCTCTTTGTGAATGAAGGATGAACAACAACAAATTGAACCACTCAATGCTGCCAATTTTCATACCTCCTTCTTCATTTCTATGCCTTTGCTCATGCCAGTCTGTCAAACATAGACACCGTTGTCCATCACCATCCCTCCCAATATCCTTTGATTGAAATCACCCTCTTACTGCAATGTTCAACTTTGATGTCATTGATGTGGGGTTTAACACCAAAATGATGTGGTAATGTAGACATGGGATGATGGCAGGTACCAAAATTTGGGGTTCAGTCATGTGAAGAATTCACAATAGCAAAAGATAGATTCTCTTTGGCAAAAGATAGATTTATTTAGGGAAGATATTACAGACAAAATGAATGCATACAATAGACACCAGGAATGGTAAATATGAGTGGGAAAGCACATGAAAGTCAAGTTCCTCAGTGGAACTCACAATTAGTGGAAAAGGAGCACTCCCATGAGCCTAGGGCATGCCCTTAGCTGGTAGGCTAAATCCTGAAAGGGACTAGCACCCTAATAGAAAAGTGGGGATGAGAAGCATAGTGGAGTTAGAAGATAGCATGAGGAAAGGGGAAGAAGACACTGGTGGAGTGACCCAAAGGAAAGCTGCAGCCACAGAATGGCCCATAACTAAATTTATAGGGAAAATTTAATCTCAGAGACATGACTGGGCTTTCTGACAGGGCATGGCAAGGTGAGACTGGTGAAGACCTCTACAAAAGGTGCAACCTATCAGTTTCTTCTTCCTGATTGCCTCAGGGGATTAATTTTTATCAATTTCTCTGCTAATCACACCTAACATTGAAGACCTCATCACCATGGTCTTAATAACCTTCCTTGATTCCCCAAGCTGAAAATGAGATTTTCATCTGAGCACAAAGCATGTGGGAGCTCTTCATTGTATTTATTAAATCTAATAGGTAGCATAGTTATTTGTATATATGCCTATTTTCCCTACTAAACTGAATAGACCAAATTGAGTGGAGAGCTTGGGAAATCGAGTAAAAGATGAAACAAGGAAAACAAACTCATCATATTCCTTCAAAATTAATTATTATTTTTGTCTTCCCATTTTTTGTTAATGAGATTATCATTATTTCAGTTAACTTGGGACTTCAAATCAAGGGATCTTCCTTGATTCTTCCCCCACCCCCATTCTGTTTGTCCCTTGCTTCTTACTTTCCATTCCCACTGTCACTATTTTAGGGTAAGGCTTATTTTGAAGGCAACGCAATGTGCTGATTTCATTTTTTAGAACCTGAGCTAATGGAACTTGTTATTTTGTCATTTTTCAGGGATGTTTGAGTCTCTGGAATTCTTTTGGGGTTTTCTTGGCAGAGATACTAGAATGCCATTTTATTCTTCAGTTAATTTTACAGATGAAGAAACTATGGACAAATAGGGTTAAGTGACTTTTTCAGGTTCATTTAGCATATAAGTGTCTGAGTCTACATTTGGACTCAGGAAGCTGAGTCTTCCTGACTCTGGGCCTGGGCCTCTATCCACTCTATGGACAAATAGAGTTAAGTGACTTTTTCAGGTTCATTTAGCATATAAGTGTTTGAGTCTACATTTGAACTCAGGAAGCTGAGTCTTCCTGACTCTGGGCCTGGGCCTCTATCCACTTGCTGCCCCTAGATTATGAAGTATTCAAGTGGAAATATCCAACAAATAAACAGGTCATGGTAGAAGACAGTGATTTTCTCCCTTTTTGTAATGTCTGCAGAGCTGGGATAAGAGACATCATTCTTGGCCACAAGGAAGATTATTGTCTACCTAGACTAGAAATGATTAAAATTCAAGATCTCAGTATGTAAATTATTTTTCTGTTTTTATCAAATCTGTACCTTTGTCTTTCTCTGTACTGGTTCTACTTAAAACAAAGAATACTTATAGTGAGTTAAAATCAAGGAAATGCTTCTATCCTAGCTCTATTATTGGCTACCAGTGTGGCCTTAAGCAAATTAATTATACTCTCTGGGCCTAAATTTCCTCATCTGTAAAAATGAGGGGATTATACTAGATATTCTCATCTTCTCTTCTAGTTTTAGTTCCAAGATACTACAACATTTCAGCTCAATAGACATTAATGCATTATTCTTGCCACAAAACACTCTAGCATAATCAAGTGTAATCAGGAAAATGCAGTTAAATAACTAAGTTTCTGTCCATATGATTCCAAGAAAGTTAGCTTATTGTTATGGTTGAGTGTCTTTTACTGAATCTGGTCTCAAATGATGCCATTATATTCTGGCTCTACATTCATAGGCTGGTGTGCCTATCTGTATACATATCCATGTGTAGGGACATGCTGGCTCAAATCATAGCAGATTCCTGCCAATACCATAAACCAAAAGGTCCAGTTTTCCTCTGAGCCTACCATGAAGTTTAATTTGGTGTTTCCCTAGACTGGTAAGAATCCTGATTCACATAGAGACAACACCATATAGACAAAGTGGATAGACTGGATTGGATGGCAACTCTCATTTCCAATTTATTCCAATGGCTCTGTAGAGAGTTGTGAGTAGGACTCTTGAGAGCTGAAACTTTTCTTAGAGACTATCATTAGTCTTAGAATACATTGAGCTTCAGAGACATTCTTTTGTTTAAATCAAATACATATTGTGTTTTTACAAAAGAAAGATCATGTGTTTCTTCCTTGGAGAGTTATTTTAGTAATTCTCTATTTTCCTGTAAAGTGCATAAACTTCTATATGAGATCTTAAATTTAAAGGGATATCAAGTATGAGAAGACTCTTCCAGAGCTGGAATTATCATGAAACAAGTGGGGCTTTGTTACAGGTGCTAATATGTTGGCACTGGGGTTTCTTATTCCATGGAAGAGTACATTTTCTCATTTCCTCCTCAAGATAGCCACAGGCGCCAAGAATTTTCTCAAAAGTAGAGAAAATAATTGTCCTTAGGAACTATTTGAAGATAGGTACCCCCCACCCAAAATGAAGCTATTTTATGCACTGCCATGTCTTCCTTCTACAGATACTGTCGGACTCTGTCAAGCTCAGTACTTCCTGTCTATCCTGTTCCAGTAAGAATGGCCTTTTTGTCGGTCCCCAACACCCGGGGTGGAATTTGCCCCAGGCATATGTTTGCCTAGCTACAGCTCTGAGCAATTTCTAACCAGTGTGACAGAATTAGACTGAGAATCTCCATTGCCATTAACAAAAAATTTAACAGGGCCATATGGTGACCTGAAAATTGACCTTCCATTTAGCCTGTCTGCTGCTTCCAAGCAGCAATACTTCCCAGCTTCCAATACGTACACATAGACATATACACAGAATATCTTTACCACTATGCCAATAGGAACAGAATATCTGCGCACTGGCCAAGGTAAAAAAAAAAAAAAAAAAAACAAGCATTAGGTAAACTTCTCTCCTTCTCAGTCTCCTGCAATCTTAGTTATCATAAACTCACCAGCAGCTGTCACTTATCAGGGAATCCTCCTCCACAAAGAAAGCCACCAACTATCTGTACAGGAATATCTTTTTGGTGGTTTTTAAAAAATGCCCTTTCCCAAGTGACCAAAAACTAATGGCATTTCAATCTTATTTTGTTGGGCCACTAATTTTGTTGTTAGTTTCACTAACTGTTCTGCCTCATTTCCCCTAAATTGTTCTGCCTCAATTTCTCTAAATTTTTCTGCCTCAATTTCCCTAATTGGTCCTGCCTCAGTTTCCATAATTGTTCTACCTCAATCCCCTTAGTTGCAAACCCTCCCTCCAGTTCATTAAGACTGATATAACTCAGGGTTACTTATTCTAAGGTTATAAATTGTCAATGTGTAAACTCAAGATAAGAAGGAGTCCAGACTTCCTGGATCTAAGCTGGACACCTCCTTACCTCCCAATTAGTTAGAATTTATGGTCCTACCCCCTATCCTGTCATTGTTCTTCTTGATCCCATTTTATCAGAATGTCCGGTGCCTCCCCCAACCCTGTCAGAAGCGGATTGATAGTCCCTTCCCATTCTCAGTGCTCTGACTCCACCCTTGCCTCCGTCTACCCTCTGGTGCTTGGAGCCATGTGTGTATATATACTTCATGGGAAGCACACATAAGCTGCTGGATGCTTTGGACATCAGCCCTGAGCTGGGCTGGACAGCATGCCCCCAGCACAATCTCATTCCTTCAAATAAAATATTAAAAACTTTCTAATCTCAATCTTGCCTCAGTTTCTCTGGCATTACAATCTCCAAAGAACATTTAAAGTTAACAAACACCAACTAAGCATTTATGACACACAGAGCTCTATTCTAGGAGAAAAGGGAGATACAGAGTTTATCTAATGTCTTGCCTTCATGGAACTCAATAGTCTAGAAGAAGGATAAAACAGATATTCAGATAACTATTGCATAATATCATATGGGGGTTGGAATCAAGTGCATTATACAAATGTGCAGCAGCCTAGGTGTTGTAGTGGAAAGTGCACCAAGATTGGAGTCAGGAAAACATGAGTTCAAATCCAGTCTTAGACACATATTAGCTATGTGACCATGGACAAGTCACTTAACCCTGTTTATCTCAATTTCCTCATCTATAAAAGGGGAGTAATAATAGCATCTAACTCCCAGGGTTATTGTGAGGAACAGATAAAATGATAATTATAAAGAACTTAACCTAGTGCCTGACATGTAGCAAGTGCTATATAAATATCACTTATCATCATCATCATCATCATCATCTTATTATTATCAGCATCAAATGAGTAGGATTTCAAGAGATATAGAGGCTGAGTGATAACTCAGAGCATTAGAAATGGAAAAGCAGATACAAGATATGTAGGATACACATAAGAGACAGCGAGTAATCTAATTTGTATGGAATATAAACTATATCAGAAGAGTGATGAAAGAGCTTTGTGCTATGCAAAGCCTTGAATGCCAAGCAAAATAGTCTGACCTTTATTAAGCATGAAAGGAGGAACTACTGAAAGATTCTAAGCAGAGCAGAAGTAGCCTTTTATATTTCTATAATGTTTTACAATTTATCGATGCTTCCTCACAATGACCTTGTAAGAAAATTAAAACAAATCCTATCATTATCATTTTATGGATCAACAAGATAAATAAGTATGCCATAAAAACTTGATTCTGGAATCACCACATATCCAGAGTTCTGCATAAGGAAGGCGAGTGTGGCAGTGCTACAAAAGGGAACTTACAGAGGGAAGAAGTGAAGGGTTTGTAAGGAAAGTTATTCTAATAGTCCAAGTTGGTAATAAAGAAGGTCTTTACTAGAGGTAATGCAATGGGAATGAAAAGAAGGATGGGCATGACAAACATAATGAAGGGAGAATCAAGAGCAACTGAAAACCATTAGAGGAAAATGGGTAAATCAAGGGGAAAAAGATTTCAAAGATTAAAAAACAAAACATATTAGCTATTGCACGTTTGTTATAAGCTAGGTTTGTGGAATGTTGAGTTCAAAAGGAAATGCCCAAGGCATCTGTCTTATAGACAAGACAGAAGTTTAGGTGGGAGAATTTGGGACAAAGGTCTGCACTAGGATAAAATTTGTGAAGTTATTAGTTGAAGCCATAAGGCTGAGTGAACTTATGAAGGGAAAGAGTGAAAAGAATAGGATTAAGGACTGAGATTCTTAAAGAAATAAAAATATACTCAGACACATACACATAAGGGGTTTGGGAATAAAAAAAAGAGTTACTTTAAGAGAAGAGAAGGAGAGGTAGGAGGAGAACTAAGTTCAATGGCTGTGAAATCAAGGGAGGAGATAGTTTTCAGAAAGGAGTAGTCAACAGCACCAAATGCTGGAGAAAGATGATGACTGTCAGCCTTTGATGGACAAGATAGTCTGATGCAATGCAAAGTAGATGAGGTTTGGTACCAAATGATTCATGCTCAGATTTCAACCATGTTCCAACATGAAATGTTGGGCCAGTTGCTTAAATTCTTTAAACCTGAATTTCCTTATTTATAAAATGAAGAGATTGGATTAGATGATATCTAAAAGTCTGGACATAAGTTGAAAACACACTTTGAAATTTAGTGTACAAGTCAGTTAAAAAAAAAAAAAACTATTCCATTATTCGAAGTCCTAGTAAAGAGACATATGTGTTTGACCCATAGAGAAAGGAAGTGTTAATGAGGTCAGAAAGTTTCTGGGGGAAAAATCCATAGATACTTTCAATAATATATGGAAAACAAACAGTTATGGTGAGTTCTCAATCAGTCAGCCATTAATCCTGAAGGCAGTTTCTTGTATTTCGGGGGAAGTCACAAGGATTTCACAAAATTATAGTTAATCATTGGCATTGGGAGGGAAGGTGGCAGTGCAAAATAGGATGAACTTCTGGGGTGGTTTTTGGACTTGTATGAGGAAATAAAGATTTCTTCTTGTTCAACTGTTTCAGTCATATCCAATTAATGACTCCATTTGGAATTTTTTTTTTTTTTGGCAAAGATGCTAAAATAGTTTTCCATTTTTTTGTCCAGCTCATTCTACAAATGATAAAACTGAGGCAAATGGGTAAATGACTTGCCTACAGTCATGCAGCTAATGATTGAGACCAGATTTAAACTCAGATTTGAATTCATCCTGATTTTAGGTCTGGCACTCCATCCACTGGACCACCAAGCTAACTGCCCAGGGAATGAAGTTAGAGGAAGGCAAAACAAATGAGTTACACACAACTGAAATGATTCAACAATAAACCGTGATTCATTAAGAATATTCCTCTTTTACAAAGATGCAGAAAAAGGTGTGAAGAAAGTAGCTGGGGGCTGTTATTGCTCTCTTCACCGGGAGGAAGAGAATGAGGAATTTAGTGAGTCATTTACATCCAAGTGGCTTTCTAAAATACATAGGAGTCCTCTTCTTTTCATTCTTTAAACTCTTTCCCTTATCTCTGGAAAAGTTATTTTCTTGCTCTGAGGCTCATTTTCCTTATCTGTAAAATAAGGAGTTTGGACTAGATAACCACTTAAAGTCCTTCCAGCTCTAAAGTTCTATGATTCTTTGTCTAGGAGATATTTGGCAACCATGTCAGGTGAGGAAACATCTGAATAATTGGTGATGTTTTTAGCCTAAAGAGTATGCCTGGCAGCTCTCTGTAAACATTTTAAAGAGTTAGGGTGTTGAAGAGGGAACCCAATTTTCTATGTAACTTCAGTTATCACAACTAGAACCAATAAATGGAAAGGGGGCACATAATGGCAGATTTCAGTCCAATATAAAGATTTCATAACAATTGGAGTTATCCAACAATGGAATTGGCTGATTTTTCAGAGAACTCAGAATTACTACAAGTGGAAGCCAAACGACCACTTATCTGGGAGGTTTTTTTTGTGGGTAATAAGACTTTATGATTTGTAAAGTTTCTTTTAGACCTACGATTCTAAGAATTTTACAAATGGGGGCTATTAGACAACTCATGAGAATATGAATAGCTTAGTGCAAATCCCATCCCTACTTTGGAAAATCAACTCATAAAAATCAGACCATAAAAGCTGAAAGGAACCTAAGGGGGAAAGTACAATAAGTCTTAGATTTTGTATCAAAGGAGTTGGGTTCAAATTCTGACTCTATAGCTTATTCACTATGTGTTCATGGATTAAAAGTTTCTCTTTGCTTTAGTCCCTCCTCATTAAAGGGAAGAGATTGGACTAGAAGATTTTTAATTTCAGTCTCAGTTGTAAAAGTATGACCTCTTAGGATTATTAAAACCTACCCCTTTCTTACTTTATAATGGAAGAAATTGAGATACTAAGTGAGCAATCACACAAAAGCATACAGCAATTTAGTGGAAGACACAATATTGTAACTGCGGCCTGCTGGCTCCTTATCTTTCTCTTTCTCTCTCTGTGTTGCTTTATGTCTCTCTCTCTTCCCCTCTCTCCCTCCATCCATTTATACTTCCCCCTCTCTCCCTCCTTTTCTTCATTCCTCCCTTTATCCTTCCATTGTTCTTCTCTCCCTTTGTGCTTTCTCTCTCCCTCCTCCCCCTCTCCTTCTCTCTTTCTTTCTCCCTCTCCCACTTTCCCTATTTCTCTTTCTCTCTCTCACTAATTCCAAATCTTTCATCTCACTACGAGTGGGTCAGGAATACCATCTCCCAATAGGCCAGAATCATTATCTTTGCTTAGATCACCACAGTATGACAGTCTGGCTGCTGCCACTGAATTAGGAGGAGGATCACAGCATTTCCTGTTTGCCTGGGAGGCAAAAATTCATAGCAATTTATAAAGTCCCTGCTGTGCCTAAGAAGGTGGCCTCTGGTCAGTTTTGCAAATGTGACACTTCATATTGCCTGGAGAGAAATTGGCTATAGCAGCTGTTGCCACGACTACAAAAAGGGCTGATTTCTTCACAGGGGTGATTTCTCTACTCTTAGCCAACAATGAGCCAGGGGAAAAGGGAAAGGCTGGTTGGTGAATTCCCTCAAGAGTCATGTCACATGTTATTGAAGGCCTTTCCCTTATTTTATTTGGTTCATAGAACCAATAAGGATCATTCTCACACTAATCCCTTCAATCTTGTTTACATAATGGTGAGATGCTTTTGAGAACAGGAATGAACAATTTGATTGTTAGGAAGAATAATTCAACTCTTCAATCTGTGTGCCAGCCATAAACTCAAAATACTTACTCTGAAAGAATAAGAATGAAAAGAAGGGAAAAAAGCTAAAATAATCCAGCGTTCTTGGACTTGAAGATTTCCTCCCAAGAACTGAAAGCATTTTATAGCTATAAACTCATGAATTCCTACATAAACCTCTTAGATGACAGTTATCCAACTGCATTCCGGGACTTATCCAGCTGCAGGGGTTATCCAACTTCATCCTGGCCTGTCAAGTAGCCCAGCTTTTTTGCACTTGGCTCAATGGAGACCAGTTCTACCTAATTGTTTCTAACCTCCTTCTGACTCTGATAATACCCATATACTCAAAGGTTAGATACACATGGGAATTGTAGTAGAGTGAGTAGAATACTAGACCTCAAGTCATAAGGCCTGGGTTTGAATCCCACTTGACATTTACTAACTCCATGACCATGGGCAAATCACTTAAACAAGTTGTACTCAGTTTCTTCATCTGTAAAATGGAAATAGTAATGCTCATGGTAACCACCTTCACATGATTATTGTAAGGATCTAATGACAAAGCACTTTGAAAATGTTAGTGTCATCTCTTATGATTATTATTACAATACAGGGCAGAAAGCTGTTAGCTCTTTGCCTAAAGGTCAGAACATTGACTCTTCTCTTTATCATCATTATTTTCAGAAGCCTGACAAGGAAGTTGCCATCTACCTGCCATCAGTAACACCTTTGTAACAATTTCTGACAGGTAAGAGATCCTAGAATCATAGATTTAGAGTTTAAAAAAGACCTTAGAACCACCAAGTCAAACCCTTTCATTTACAGATAAGGAAACTAAGGCACACAGTAAGTGCCTAAGATAGTATTAGAGCCCAAATCTTCTTAATTGACTCTCTATACACTTTACCATGATACTTCTTGCTTGTTTCATAATAGCATGATTCCATAATCACTAGCAGCATTTATAGAAAGAATGAATGATCACTTTCCAAAGATGTCCTACAGGAGATTCATGCTTTATACAAGGGGTTGCTCCAGATGACCTTTCACTTTTCTTTAAGTCTTAGATTTTATGATGGATATTTGAGATTTCAGTTCTTCTAGTAATAAATAAGGTAACAGAACCTATGGAATTCAGAACTGAATGGGACCTTAAAGTCATATAAGTCAATTAGGTAATTTCTATAGATAAGAAAATTGAGGCACACATAATCATGGTTCTAAATCTGAAAGGCACTTCAAAAGACCTCTACTCCAAAACTATCATTCTTTAGATAAGGAAACGGACTTGCTAAGTTCATATAGACAGCAGGTAGAAAAACCAGATATGCACCTGACTATTTGGAAATTATCACTAGACACCTAATGGCCAAATCACTTCCTATTTGTTATTGCTTATATCATCAAGTAACACAATGATCAGACAATCTTCCAGATTTCCAACCATGGGCAGGATTGAGCTGATCACACCATGATTCTAGTCACTCATTCTCACAACTCAAATAGCTGGTTATACAAATGTTAAGGGAACTCATGTTTGTCATGAGGACTTCAATATCCACATCCCCCATCCACATCCATATCTACATCTCAGTAGCATTTATTTATGTGTAATATTGGCAACTGAGAACAGCATTCTAGATACACTAAAAATGGAAGGGTTCAAGACTTTAAAACCCACCAAGTTAATGTATAAAAAGAGAGGCCAAAAGAAAAGAATCTAAAAACCTAGTCCCTACTGTCAAGGAATTCCTATACATATGTATGAGATTTTAGATTACATACATATATATTATTATATATATATACACACATACATATAAATGCATTTGCACAATGTAATATGTGTATTATATAATAACATATATACATATACTTTGTACAAAATCCAGGTATGTATAATATATATATAAAAAGAACTTAACATCACTAATAACCAATATGGTATAGTTACTGATGTAGGGCTAGACATTCTGAAGAATGAAATCAAGTGGACCTTAGGAAATATTGCTAACAATATGGCTAGTGGAAGTAAGGGAATTCTAGCTGAATTATTTAAAATCCTTAAAAATGGTGCTGTCAAAGTGCTGCATTCAATATGGTGGAAAATTTGGAAAACTCAACAGTAGCCACTGTGTTGGAAAAGATAAGTTTACATCCCATTCCTAAAGAAGAACATTCCCTAAAGAATGTTCAAATTGCCAAAAATCGCACTCATTTCACATGCCAGCAAAATTATGCTTACAATTCTGCAAACTAGGCTTCAACAATACGTGAACTGAGAATTACCAGAAAAGCAGACTGGCTTTTGAAGAGGCAGAGAAACTAGTGACCAAATTGCCAACATTGGTTGGATTATGGAGAATTCAAAGAAGCTGCAGAAAAAACATCTGCTTCTGCTTCATTGACTTCCCTAAAGTCTGTGAACTTTTAGATCACAACAAAACATGACAAGTTCTCAAAGAGAAGGGAATATCAGAGCATCTTACTTGTTTCCTGAGGAATCTACATGCAGGACAAGAAGCAACACTTTGAATGAAACATGAAATAAATAATGGGTTAAAGAATGGAAAATGAATACAAGACTTTATATTGTCACCATATTTAATTTATTTTCAGATTACATTATATGAAATGCCAGGCTGGATGAATCAAAAACCAGAATTAGGGTTGCTGGGAGAAAAATCAACAATCTCAGATATGCAGATGACACCACTCTAATTGCAGAAAGTGAAGTAGAATTAAGAAGTCTCTTGATGAAGAGAGTGTAAAAGTTGCTTGAAGCTTAACATAAAAAAAAAAAAAAAACTTAAGATTTGGCAAGTGGTTCCATCACTTCCTAGAAAACAGAGGGAGAAGAAATGGAAGCAGTGTCAGACTTTATATCTTGGGCTTAAAGATCATTGCAGAAAACAACTGTATCCATGAAATTAAAAGATGCTCCCTTAAAAGAAAAGTTATGGAAAATCTGAACAGTATGCTATAGAGAAATGACCTTGTTAACAAAGATCCATATAGTCAAAGCTATATATATTTTTTTACAGTAGCAGTATATGACTATGAGAGTTGTTCTGTAAGGAAAGCCTAGTGTTGAAGAATTGAAACTTTTGAACTGTGGTACAGAAGAAGACTTTTGAGAGTCTCCTGGAGATCAAATCAGTCAATACTTAAAGAAAGTAGTGCAAGCTATTCACCAGAAGGTCAAATACTGAGCTGACGCTTGAAGCTTTGACCACATAATTAGAAGGCAGGACTCACTGGAAAAGACCCCAAGGTTGCCAGAGATTGAAAGCAAAAGGAAAAGGGAACAGCAGAAGATAAGATGCATAGATAGTGTCATGGAAACAATGACCATAGGTAGGACAGACTTTGAGAATAGTGCCGGATAGAAGAGCCATGGGTGCTGTGCTCCATGGGGTCATGAAGAACCAGACACAACTGAACAACTATAAAAATGTGTGTATATGTATCTGTATACATATATATATATATATATATGGATATTTGGATATATATGTGTGTGTACATACACACAACTACATACATATATATGTGTGTATTTTATATATTTGGAGGTAGTCTCAAAGGGAAGAAACTAGCATTAAGTGGGATTAAGAAAGCATTTTTATAAGAGGCAAGATTTTAGCTTAGGTTCTGAGGAATTAAAAATAATATGGAGACAAGGAGGAAGAGGCAATAGTCATAAAAAGGCAAGGAACTAGGAGAAACTGTTATGCTAGAGAAACCACAAGGAAGTCAACAAAAATAATTAAAGAAAAGTTTTAGAGAAATCATTTTATTTTTGAAATAATTAATGGAATTCTATAGGATATAAAATCTTCCTGTATTTGACAAATAAATGTAAGATGAGCAACCAGAAAATATGGGCTCTAGTCTTGACTTTTCCCTTAACTCCTTTAGTGACTATGGGGAATTCAGGTCACTTTTCTGAGTCTCAGTATTCCTCTTGGAAAAGTACGAGATTTGATCATTTTCTGAGACTCTTTCCAGTTCCAATATTGTCAGATTTGACCTTCATACAAACAGGCAGAATTTGTGAGCATCAAACACGATTAAGGCCAGAGTCCTTTTTAACATCTGCACATTTCAAGAGGGATATTCAGAGCTCTCCATGTGGCTAAGGCAGTTACAGCAAGGAAGGAAGATAACCATTCTCCTAGGAAGACTGGATAGACATTTGTATTAGAACAGCCCAGCCAAGAGGAGCCTCCAGCTCTATAAACAGAATAAACATCATCAGGCTGGAGACAGTAAGCCAAACACTCTCTCCCATGCTTCTTAGCTTACGATGTAGAGTCAGCCTGTCTGACTAGTCTGATAAACAGAAACACCAGAATGAATAACAAGTGAATTACCCAGAGGCATCAGAAGATCTTTAAATATTTCAGAATGGTGTGGGATGCTGGGCACATACACATGCCCCCACTGCCCCAATGACTAAGGGCTAAGAAATAATTTTCCAGGGTGCCCATTCATTTGGAAACCTATTTTTAATGACCATAGCTGGGTAGTTGCAGCTAATCTGCAAAAATCCACTTATTTCTCCCAAATCAATTTTAAATATTATCCAATACTTCAACCAGAAAGTTGATGAGCTATATATTTTTCCCCAACGTTCAATGTGCTGGGTAAGGGAGATAAAACTGCAAGAAGAGAATTTGGGCAGAAGTCAGCTTAAAGTCAGGGACAATAAGGAGCAGAAGAACATAAAATAAATACGTTGGAGATAACAATCCTTCACTGACATCCTTCACCAATGCCTCACCGTGGCACAGAAGGGACCCTAGTTTCCCTAAGCTGAAGCCACTGGAGCATTAGCTATTGCCAGTCCCACTCAGCATGAAAGGCTTAGCACATGGCCCAGTGATGTGTGCCTGTCATCCAAAGACCACAATAGCTATGTTAGGAAAGACTCATCATAAGAGATATGGCCACTAGATTTTTTCCTCCACAGCAACTCATGAAAATCACATATTGGAAGAGCTACGATCTCTACCAATAAATGATGAAATCAGATTTTTTTTAAATGCTTCAAAAAGGTGATAACGTATATCCCAATAAAGGTTTAGTTTTTTTTTCCCACTATCACAAAGCACATTACATACATATGATATGATTTGACCATCACCTAGTCCTGTGAGGTAGTTTATGTATTTTTTTTAATAATTATAACTTTTTATTGACAGAACCCATGCCTGAGTAATTTTTTACAACACCCCTTGCACTCACTTCTGTTCCAACTTTTCCTCTCCTTCCCTTCACCCCCTCCCCCAGATGGCAAGCAGTCCTATACATGTTAAATAGGTTACAGTATATCCTAGATACAATATATGTGTGCAGAACCTAACAGTTCTCTTGTTGCACAGGAAGATTTGGATTCAGAAGGTATAAATAACCCGGGAAGAAAAACAAAAATGCAAGCAGTTTACATTCATTTCCCCGTGTTCTTTCTTTGGATGTAGCTGCTTCTGTCCATTGATCAATTGAAACTGAGTTAGATCTTCTCATTGCCAAAGAGATCCACTTCCATCAGAATACATCCTCAAACAGTATCGTTGTTGAAGTGTATAATGATCTCCTGGTTCTGCTCATTTCACTGAGCATCAGTTCATGTAAGTCTCTCCAGGCCTCTCTGTATTCATCCTGCTGGCCATTTCTTACAGAACAATAATATTCCATGACATTCATATACCACAATTTACCCAGCCATTCTGCAATTAATGGGCATCCATTCATTTTCCAGTTTCTAGCCACTACAAACAGGGCTGCCACAAACATTTTGGCACATACAGGTCCCTTTCCCTTCTTTAGTATTTCTTTGGGGTATAAGCCCAATAGAAACACTGCTGGATCAAAGGGTATGCACAGTTTGATAATTTTTTGGGCATAATTCCAGATTGCTCTCCAGACTGATTGGATTAGTTCACAACTCCACCAACAATGCATCAGTGTCCCAGTTTTCCCATATCCCCTCCAACATTCATCATTATTTTTTCCTGTCATCTTAGCCAATCTGACAGGTGTGTAGTGGTGTCTCAGAGTTGTCTTAATTTGCATTTCCCTGATTAATAATGACTTGGAGCATCTTTTCATATGGCTAGAAATAGTTTCAATTTCATCATCTGAAAATTGTCTGTTCATATATTTTGACCATTTATCAATAGGAGATTGGCTTGATTTCTTATAAATTTGAGTCAGTTTTCTATATATTTTGGAAATGAGGCCTTTATCAGAACCTTTAACTGTGAAAATGTTTTCCCAATTTGTTGTTTCCCTTCTAATCTTGTTTGCATTAGTTTTGTTTGTACAAAGGCTTTTTAATTTGATGTAATCAAAATTTTCTATTTTGTGATCAATAATGATCTCTAGTTCATCTTTGGTCACAAATTTCTTCCTCCTCCACAAGTCTGAGAGATAAACTATCCTATGTTCTTCTAATTTATTTATGATCTCATTCTTTATGCTTAAATCATGGACCCATTTTGATCTTGTCTTGGTATACGGTATTAAGTGTGGGTCCATGCCTAATTTCTTCCATACTAATTTCCAGTTTTCCCGGAAGTTTTTGTCAAATAATTAATTCTTATGCCAAAAGTTAGGATCTTTGGGTTTGTCAAACACTAGATTGCTATAGTTGACTATTTTGTCCTGTGAACCTAACCTATTCCACTGATCAAATAATCTATTTCTTAGCCAATACCAAATAGTTTTGGTGACTGCTGCTTTATAATATAGTTTTAGATCAGGTACTGCTAGGCCACCTTCATTTGATTTTTTTTTCATTAATTCCCTTGAGATTCTCGACCTTTTTTTCTTCATATGAATTTTGTTATTATGTTTTCTAGATCATTAAAATATTTTCTTGGGAGTCTGATTGGTATAGCACTAAATAAATAGATTAGTTTAGGAAGTATTGTCATCTTTATTATATTTGCTCGGTCTACCCAAGAGCACTTAATATTTTTCCAATTAGTTAAATCTGACTTTATTTGTGTGGAAAGTGTTTTGTAATTTTGCTCACATAATTCCTGACTTTCCTTTGGTAGATTCCCAAATATTTTATGCTATTGACAGTTATTTTGAATGGAATTTCTCTTTGTATCTCTTGTTGTTGGATTTTGTTGGTGATGTATAAAAATGCTGAGGATTTATGTGGATTTATTTTGTATCCTGCAAATGGTTTATGTATTATCAGTTTTTCAGATGAGGAAATTGAGCTGTCAGACCAGTGGCATATCCTCAAAATCTCAAAGCTTGTAAAAACTAAGGTGGAATGAAGGCCTAATGACTTCAAATTCATTGCTCTTACTATTGCATAAGAGAATATAATAAAAATTTCCATTTCCATTATATAATGCCAATAAGGTATATTATCCACACATAAAATTAACATCTATAGCAAGAGAGATGATGCTTATAAGTGTTTAAATACATATGCATACAAGAGAACTGTTCAGTTCTGCAAACATATATTGTATCTAGGATATACTGCAACATATCTAACATATATAGGACTGCTTGCCATCTTGGGGAGGGGGTGGAGGGAGGGAGGGGAAAAATTGAAACATAAGTGAGTGCAAGGGATAATGTTGTAAAAAATTACCCTTGCATGGATTCTGTCAATATAAAGTTATTATTAAATAAAATAAAATTTAAAAAAATAAATAAATACATATGCATACATGCAAACATATATTAAGGAAATAAATATTTGAGAGAACATGGGATTTGGAATTTGGAGATGGAGAAGAGTTTAACTCCCAAATAGTAACAATGTATTATTCTAGTTAGACATAGCTAACCCCCAAGTCTCAGTTCCTTCTGATATAAAATGGAGGTAATACTAGTTATATTGCCCATTTCACTGAAGCATTGTAGAAAAAGTACTTTGTAAGCCATAAAGTACCACATAAATATGATTTCTCATTATTATATTACATAATTCTTCTACTTTTGGTATCTACTAATTTCTAACTTTGGCTCAATCCTGGTTTCTTGAAAATCATGCCAATGGACCATAAGCTCTTCTAAGTCAATCAGTCTCAAAGTACATTGAGTATGAGACCCCAAGGTGCACTGTGTCTATTATCTGAGGGCCAGCTTAGCCAAATGTTGAGTCACTCATCAATCAGTAGAACATTTACCACCAAAGAATATTTTATGCAAAGCAACCCATGATAGCATACTACAGCATAGAAGAATTGTACTTTGAATTGCTGGAAGGGTTACTCTCACACTGATGAAATTATGGCCCTTTCAAAGTTAAAAGATCCTCATTACTCATGATTATTTGAGGATACTAGAAAAAGGCTACTTAAGCTACTTAAAGTGATTTTCTTTAAAATGGCCAAGGGAGGAGGAGGGAATAATTCATAGAAAACAGTGAAATAAAGGTCTGATTGAGGCTTTATTTGGGAACATTAGGCTAAAATTAAGAATTGTTTATTTTATATATTTCAAAATTTTAGATTACACTTGTACCTAGTCAGTAATTCTTAAAATGAACAAAGACAGGTGTCACTGGAAGAAGGGAGATATTTTTTCTGACAGATTTATGTGACAGCACAATATACTTTACCTCATGTTTGACTTTTAATATATTTTTTCCTTTTTTCAGAATTATGAACTTAAACACCAAAGAAAGAAAACATTTCCACACATACTGAAGAACACAAAAAAGAGAATTCTATACGAAAGTGTTTCAATATCCTTCACTTCAAATTTTGCTTCCACTATCTTTTATTTCATGTTTGACTCTAATTTATAATACAATCATAAAGACGCTTATAACTGCAAAAATATTCAAGGGCTTCACCAGTTGTTTTTGATGGAGTTTTTTCCTCCCAAAAGACTTCTTAGAATACTTTGCTATTCAATTCATTCTCTTTTGGAGTACTGATAGACCACAAAGACATTAACCTGATGAGTGGGGATAGGAGAGTAGTGATGTTCCTAATGTTAAGCAGAGAAGGATGTTGTGCAAAGATTAATTTTTAAGGAGTCAGTTCACAGTTGAAAATTTTTGTACATGTTATGGCTATTTGTGCTTTTCACAATCTCTCAGAAAGGCAGCAGGGCATAATAAGGGAGGTAACCTACGATCTGGGTTTGAGACTTGCCTCTGGCACATACTAACTGTGATTCTAGGCAAGCCGTTCAATTTCTTAGTACTCTGGGACACAAGAGTATGATTTTCAGAAAAGATCATAATATCCATTATTAGAGGGAGAGTCTTCACCAAGAACTTCCCAAGTCAATGAAATCACAGGTTTAGACCAAAACAAAACACAACTGTAATTGCAAGGACTCAGATAATACACATTCAGATAACAGGGATAGCCATATGGTGAAAAAAGTATATAGTATAGTTTCAATTTAAAAATTCTACACAAAAGAGATTATGCATATCATCACAGAAATATATCAAAGAAATGTATGACCATAAAAGGAGGTGGACTAATCACAGAGCATGAGTAAGAGATAACATATGAATGTTCCAGGTACTACACATGTTTTGTCAATAGACTAAAAGATTGCCATGCTGTTACTTAGGTCACCATGGAGGACAAAAGACCCAAAGGATTGGAACACATGGATGGTCACTTGTACTACTGTTCAGTGAAAAAACTGACGAGATCACAGACCTATCTGAATATGTCTATATATGTAACAATGGAGCACATTACTTATTTATTCATGAGGATTTCTCAAGTGACTACAAGAGTATTAGCAGCCTATTCTCAAATTGTGTCCTTTTTTTCTGCAAGCCTATAGACAAGCAGGCTGTCTCTTAATTAATTGATTAATTACTTAATTGGCAAGGAAGAATTATACATAATTTGTAGACCAGATGATGATACATTCAAGCCACCAGCCAAGTGGTTTCATCATTGTGTGCCCAGCTTGCATGATTAACTTTGATGAAACTTTGGATTCTCCAAAGGCTACAGGATCCCCACTGATTACCAAGGAGCACTCATTCTAAATTTTTTTTTCAACCACACTGAGATCATAGAGCTAGTGACACACCAGACACGAATCCCAATTCAATACTGATTAGTATAATAAAAGAATAAAGGATATCACTTAAACAGAAAAAAAAATTAAGAAATCTCAACTGACTAAATAGAACCCCATATCTGAAGAATTTCCTTCATTCTTATTGACTGTCCGTACTGTGGCTGTGTGGTTCATTAAAACATAGAAAAGAAAAAGCATCAAGTGTTCTCTTCTCTTTCATCTTCCAGTTAACCCCCAAACTGCTTCTTGATCTAGGGAAAGAATAAGATAAGGGCAGCATATTTACAACCTGCCTGGATCAGCCCTGAAAACAATGAAAAAGCAACTAGGAAGCAATCAAGAATCAGACTTCTAAAACTGACCTCACTAGCTGCCAAGATTTCAGGGAAGCTGACGTGTCTAGTCCCATCCTATCTCTGCCCTTGATGACTGCTCTGGCAAGCCACTAAATCATCATGCCTTTATCTTGTCTCTATCTCTGCTATCATAGCTCCCCAGGATCTGCCTTCACTTCCCTTACTTCAGGCTGCAAAAGTCTCCTTCTCAAAGCCCAGTCCCAAAGGAAGAACTAAGGGCTTCATAGAAATCCCTTATAAAGGTAGAGAAAAGGGGAAAAGATACCTTTGGACATATATAACATACCTTTGGACATATATAACTTCACATAGCTCCTACCATTCTTAGGTAACTCATTTATCTATTTCCAGTTGTCAGGAATTCCAAGGGCTGGAGGATAGCTGAGGATGAGTTTCATAAGTTTGCTACTTCCTATGTGAAATAGGATTTCATTTTATTTGCCCTAAACTACTACTCTCTCTTAGATTTTAATATGTTCCTTTATTCAAGTGTTCTAAGCCTTGAGGAACAATTCAGCCTGTTTTTCTTTCTGGTTATCACAATTTATTTCCTCTTAGACTCCATCCTTTTAGACAAGGCGTCCTTACAAAGCAGCCTCTTCCACATCCCTAACTTCCTTTGATTATTTTAGTTGACATCTCTGAACCATCTCTGGCTCCTTCATGCCTATATTTCTTTATTTTCTACTTTTTGGACCATGTTTTAAGATATAAACATATTTTACTTGTTGAGTAATAATCAAATACCCATGGGGTTCTCACTATCAATATAGCCTAGCTTTCTATGAGAGGAATATAATATTATTTTCTGTCTAGATTTCCATCTTGGGTGATATACAGCATTGTGGTGGTTCACAGGGATACAGGAATATATAAGGAAATATTTTCATATAACCATTTATGCCAAGGGTCCTTAACTTTTGTGTGTGTCATGGATATCTTTATCAGTCTAGTAAAATTTCTCAGAATAAAGTTTTTAAATCCATAATATAAAATATACTGAATAATAAAGGAAACAAATTGTATTAAAATATAGGTATCATTTTAAAAATAGTTCAGGCATCCCAGCTTAAGAATTTATAACTACTTATAACCTCTATGGGGTTATAACTGAAAATTCAAAATTTTTCATGGAAAGCCTTGATTATGTTCCTTTAAGTGACTGACCTTGTACTACAGCATGTTGAAACCCATAAGCCACATTTATACATTC
The DNA here is from genome assembly GCF_016432865.1 of Antechinus flavipes. Classification (NCBI taxonomy): domain Eukaryota; kingdom Metazoa; phylum Chordata; class Mammalia; order Dasyuromorphia; family Dasyuridae; genus Antechinus; species Antechinus flavipes. Next base: position 442,875,976 of record NC_067399.1, on the reverse strand, counting down.
TCCTAACCTCACAAAAATCACAGGATCATGAATTTCAAACTGCAAGAGAACTCAGAGATTACCTAGTTCCACCTCCACATTTTACATAAAACAAAATTAATGTCTAGAGTTATTAGGTGATTTGTCCAAAGTAGAAATCACAAGACCTGGGATTTGAATAGAGGCCCCCTATCTTCAGATCAGCGTGTTTTTTCCCTCTCTCCAATGTACTGCTTACACTCTTCAATTTATTATTGCCCATTAGTCTCCAAAGTTCACTTAATATTATGTGCAAGCATGGGACTTTTATCATGTATTTTCAACCACCACCACCACAGCCACTTCATTAACTACTGTGTACAGCACATCGTTGTAGGTTCCAGTGCTGTGCTAGTCATTTCTCTAGATGTTTTATGAATATTTTACATGAAGTCACTCAATAACACTAATACCTGGAAATCTCTAGTGTTTGCACTTGTCAGTTTGGAAAAAGTATTTTTTTATCCCCTTTGCTTCCTATCTTTCAGCCAATTTCCTCTCTATCCCTTCATCCTGAAGAAACTCAGAATGAATTAAGCAAATCAACATTGCAATTCATTAAGACTCACTGGAATCCAGATTTTGTAAGAATAGCAAAGGACCAATCTACCCTGATTGCAGGGTTGGTCAGGAACAAAGAAAACTACAAGTTTCATTTCTCACATTCCTTTTAATCCAGTAGTGCTACTGGAGAAGTGTTAAATGGATTGAACAGTTTCAGAAAGATGTGAAGAAAAAATGTAGAGGTGTCTCATCTCTGAAAGAAATATCAACTCATAAATGATGCCCAGCCAAGCTAGTGAGCTTCCTTCCATATTTACTTGTCATTAAGACCTCAAACACCTTGTGATTTGAGTTTGTGCCCTAGACTATCCCCTTTAGATTTCTTCACAAACAAATTTCACTGCACTTTATAAGTATATTTGTAATCCCTGCTATTTTAAATCAAGGAACTTTGAAATCCTCTCTTCCTCCCTTCCATCTTCCTCTCCTCTTAATCCATTCCTTTTTCCCTCCTCCTCCTAACCCCAACTTTGTCCTGTGATTTAAAATCACAAAGATCGTTCCTTTGAATTTCAACTCAGATTCCCTTAGAGTGAAACAATCAATGTATTGTTCTACAGTTGGAATAGCACAGCACTTGGGATAAGATGGTCTGTTAAGCTATTAATGGATCAAACACAATGATGGGTGATTCTTCCAACCAAGTAATATGGCACCTCTATGTGCTTCTCCTTTTATACCCCATCAGAAAAGCTGGCTGTGGTAAATGAAATACAGCATCCAGGTTCTAGCTCCCTACAAAATTCAGTTTGCTAACCTAGAGTTATCTGTTCTATCATCTTCACACATCTTGCAGTATATGTTTTTAAGCAAGTCTAAAGACAAATGACGGGGTACTTAGTACAGGTAGGAATGAAAATAGGAGGGTATGACAGAGGAAGTGGATTATCACATACCCTTCCTTGACCTAACATGAACTCACATTCCCAAACAAAAGTAGCCCAGGCAATACTGAAGTCAAAGAGTAAGGGAAAGTAGGTTACAAATAGATGGGGAAAGGAATGAATAGCAATGCCAGATGCCAAACTCCATCCTCGTTTCCAGGGTCCTCTGCACCAGCAGCATCTGCCCTTGATAATTGCATAAAGTGTATTGTTAGTAAGCATGAGCTACATTAACCAACTGATCTCACTCTTTCTACTTACCTTGTTTGTACCTCGCTCAAGAAACATTTATTAAGTGACTTTTGGGTAAAGAACACTGTGCTTCTGGGTACTGAGGTTTAAATAGTACAAGATTAAATAACCCAGACCACCTTCTCTTATGAAGCTTACAGTCTAGCTGGAGGAAGAGAAATAAAAATTATTCAAATTATATTTGTCTTTCACTTGTGGAGATGCTCCCTCTACTCATATGTACTGCAACCCCTCTGTAACATAGAAGAAGGGTGTTTCAGAGTTTTTGCTGTCCTGGGGATAATCCTTTCTGAACCTCATTTGGCAGTTAGCTAGGTAGTACAGTGGACAGAGCACTATACCTGGAGTCCAACCTCAGACACTTGTTAATTGAGTGACTTTTGAGTAAGTCGGTTTTCTTTTGTATTATATTTTCTTAATTTGGGGGAGGGGGTAAATCTTAATCTGTTTTTTTTAAAAAACTGCCTCTCAAGGTTGTTGTGAGGATAAAATGAAATAATATTCATAAAGTACTTTGTAAATTTAAATGTTGTATAAATACTAGCTATTATTATCTTCATTTTCATTATTAGCTTGTCTTTACATAACAGACATCCAAGTAGTTTTTGAAGCTTTTCCACTTCGGTAGGAACACCACTGGAACACATACACCATACTGCATTCATATGTAAAACAAAGGTACCAGCAAAGTATTATGGAAGGTGTGGAGGTGGTGAGATCATTACCAAATTGAGCAAGACAAAGTGAGTCATGGAAGGCTCCTGAGAGAAGAGGTATTCAAGTGGGATTTTAAAAGATGCTTAGGATTCCATTTGGTCAATGGCTGAGGAGGAAGAAGGGCAGTCCATATATGAAGAATCAATCAGCCAACTAGTAAGATTTGACAACAGTCTGGATGTAAATGAGAGTAGGAGAAAAATTTAGAGGCAAAGTAGATTAGATTTTGTATATAGTAATCTATGCTCATTTTGTACACTTCAAATGACTGTCATAGTCAACTGCAAGTTTTAATGCTGAATCTGTTTTGTCTTAACTCCTTCCCTCCCCCAATATATTGTCTAACAAGATCTTATGCGCAATAATAACTTAATAAATACAAATTGAATGAATACATTCTTTTTTGCTTTTTAGGCCAATCCCTATCAAATCCCCTCTAAGCCCAGCTTCCATCTCTGCCTTCTTATCTCCAGAATCCTATTTCTATTTCCTCTGCTGCTATATATACCTGGCCTTCTCTTGGGAAAAGCTAAGAGTAAGGGTGGGAAAATCACTTCCATTCTCTATCATTTTTCTCTCTTCCTCTCCCTCTCTCTCATTATCTCTTCTTTCACTACGTTTCCTTCCCCCCTCCCACTTCCCCATTTCTTTGTGTGTTCCCAAGGAATTCTAAAAATGCATAGTCCCTGTATGCACCCATCTCTTAACAGATGTTACAAACATCTTCGTCTCTGATCTCTGTGAAGAATGCCTGGCAGTAACTGGTAGGAGCCATGGATATCTATCCCTGCCATAAGGTTTTCTGTGCCAGCAAATCCTTTTCTTCCCCTTCTTGTACATCCTGTTGGTTATCTGCAGTGCTTTAATATTTTACACTATCCTCTCCTAGTTCTATGCCCCCTGAAGTCACCTTTTACTTCAGGAACATTACTCTTTTAAACAAGAAGAAAACCCCAATTGTCGATATTTCACTTAAAGGCTGAGAATTAAGAGATAAACCCAGATGAAGTGTGCATGGGGCTGTCACTGTGCAAAGGCCCCAACCTGCAGGGAGACCATTTCTCAAAGAAGGAGACATTGATCTTATGACAACATTTGGTGTCAGGGACATTACTTCTTTAATGCTGAATGCTACAGTTTGGATGAAACCATTCGGTCTAGGAGATGTCAGCAGTGCCCAGAATCCATCGGTCAGTATCATTACTTAACAGCTGTCTAGTGATTGGCCAAGTAGCTGAACAGGATTCTTCCTGGGCAAATTTCCACAGCCACTTACAGAAACCTTTTGAAAAAATATGATTGATGACTAAATGAGTCACTACTAGCACTATTCCTTTCATCTGAGTAGTCTGCAATGCTTTTGGTAAGTTGAATATGAAATCACATCAAAATTTCTGAGAAGAAAAAAAATCTCATCAGGATGATCAGAACCATGAAGATAGTCTTTATTCAATTTCTTTTACCAACAATGTGCAAACTGATCACACTAAAATTCCTAAGTGTTCCCCAATTTATATCATTGCCTTACAGAGAGACCCCAGCTCTCTCCACAAAAATTGCATGACATCCCATCTCCTGCCTCTGTGCCTTTGTCCAGATAGTCCCCCATATCTAGAATGCACTTTCTCTCTTCACAAAGTCACAAGCTTCTTTCAAAGCCAAGCTCACATTCTACCTTATGATTGAAGATTTTGGGGATTATTTCAGTCTTTGTCCTTGTATCCCCAGGGCTTAACACAGTGCTTTGTCACAAAATGCTTGATTGATTTTCTCCCCTTTCTCCCCTTCCTGGAGGTTATCTTCCTCTTGTATATAATTACTTTGCACATATTTTGTATTTGCTAATCTCTGTCACTATATATGGGGAATCTAAATTCTTCCATATATGAAAACATATATGGAAAGCAAGAGTAAAAATACAAAGCATATGCAAAGTAACTGAAATCAATCTCATATGCACATAATTATTTGTGTATTTGTACACATACACACATACATATGTAGTTTTTTGTACATATAGATATGTAAGCACATAGATACATATATAGATAGGTACATACATATATGTGTATATAGACATATATAATGTTTCGTGTATCACCATTTGCACCTCTATTGGCTGTTCTTCATCTTCAGTTCTTCAGGAACTATAATACATATAGATTAGGGACTATAACATATATAATTATATATACTCACATATGTGTGTATGTGTACATATATATCAATATATAAAGACATTATAATCCTGTCTATAAGCATCACAGAACCTGAAGAACTGAAGTTGAAGGTCAATCAATGGTGAGAGTGAACAGCCTGCAATACATTATAAATAAGGAATTCTGAAAAAAAAAAACAATCAATTTAAAGAATATTGTAAAGAAATAGAGGAACACACAAGAGGACAGGCTAGTCATAAGACAAAAATGAGAGATTACTGATGATGGATAGGCTACATGTTTCATTAGAGGATTACTCCTCACATCTTAAGAAAACCAATGGTATAGAAACCTATTGTATTATATTGAGTTGACTCCCTGGAACCTATTGCATTGAATGATACAAATTTTTAAAAGATTACAGACAAGAATGAAGCACAATGTGTCATCAGAAATGAGCTGCATGATACCTCTGTTAGGGAGACCACCCATCTCTTCCCAGTAAAATATAAAGTCTGATGACAGGCAGAGCTTTGTTTTTGGATTTTGTTTGTTTGTTTGTTTGTTTGTTTTTGGTATTCTCAGCACCTATGATGAAGTTTGCTTATAGCAGGAACTAAATAAATGTTCACTGAATTGAATTGAACTTCAACCCTATAGTTACCTTACACATCTCAATTGTCCTCATATCTCTTGCTCCCTTGTCATATAGGTGCTCATTCATTGGTGGTCTCTAACTGTGGACCTACTACTATCTGCTTGCTCTGCTCCCATTCACTGCTGAGCAGAGCTAAAAAGGGCAGGGGGGAATATAGCCATAATGACTGAGTTGATTGCAAATTATTTTATTTAACCTCAACTGGGCCTTCATTTCAGCAAGTTAAGTCTACTATTCTACCTTCATTGATTCCCTATTTTTTTCCTCATGGAAACTATTTCAAATTTTCTCTTTTTTCCTAAAGCCTATTTTTCTTTTGATCCTCTCAGTTGAGAGCTTCATTTCTTTACTTAAAAAAATTAAGGTCATTCATGTGAGTTGTTTCTTCTCCCTTTCTCCTGATCTTAAAACCCCTGCAACATTACATCACATTCTTTCTTCTAGTTTCTGACAGAGGCGATCCTTTTCCTTATCTAGGCCAATCCTCCTAGGGATAGCTCCCCCTTTTTAGTTCCTCCCTTCTTCCCTCTCCCTTTCCCACTTCCTATTCTACTTCTCTCTCCCTTCCTTCCTTTCCCTTCCTTCCTTTCCCTCCCTCCCTCCCCCTTTCTCCTTCCCTCTTTCTTTCCTTCCCTTATTCCCTCCCTTCCCCTTCCTTCCTCCCTCCCTTCCTCTCCCTTCCTCTTCCTCTCACTTTCTCCCTCCCTCCTTCCCTCCCCCTCCCTCCTCTTTCTCTCTCTTTTTTTCTATCTCCCCTCTTTCTGGTTCAATCTCTTCTTACCCACTAGCTCCTTCTCCATTTTCTTCAGATATATGCAATTCTTTCCAAACCCTAAAAAAATCTTTACTTGATTCTACAATTTCCTCAAACTATTATCCTCTATATCTTCTCTCTTTTTCTGAAAAAGTTACCTTAAGTGATTGGCTCCATTTTCTCAACTCTTACTTTCCTTACTTTCCTACTCTTTTCCTTTAAATTAATCTGTCAATTAAAATTATTCTTTCCAAATGTACCAATTTCTTGATTGAGGAAAAAAAAAACAGAACAAAACATCATTTGCCAATCATCCTTCTTGATCTGCTATATTGGAAAGCCTTATCTTCCTGGATAAATTATTTCCTCTGGGTTTTTGTGACTACTTTTCCTAATTTCTCTTCCAGTCCCACCACTCTCTTTTTAGTCTGCTTTGCTCATTTATCATCTATATCATACCTATACATTCTGTCTTAGACCTCTACTCTTTTTTCCCCTTACTCCCTTTCTTGGTGATCTTATTAACTTGTATGGGCTTAATTACAATCTCTTCATAAATGACTTCTACATCAATATAACTAGTTCCAATCTCTTTCCTTAGCTTCAGTCTCACATCACCACTGTTTATTAGACAATGTAAATTGTGTTGACGGGGGAGTGAAACTATGTTCCCTTTAATCTGTAAAATTATCACTCTAAAATTGTATTCCCTTTGATCTGTTAAAGAGAGAGAGAGAGAGAGAGAGAGAGAGAGAGAGAGAGAGAGAGAGAGAGAGAGATTTGGAGTCTCAGTCCCTCCTGGGAAAGTATATCTCTCTAGACAAGTTAAGCAATGTTATTCAATTTGAAATCTTGGTCAAAAGCACTCCCATTGATCTTTTAGGGATGCCTACTTCTTCAGGAAATTCCAGATTTTTGAAAAGCTTTTGGTCTGATAATCAGCTCAAACTGTCCCCAGCCCCCTACCAAGATCTGTCTGCTCATAAAACAGGTTACTGTTCACTCATTTTTTTACAGAATGTCCAAAATAGTATGCTTTGCCTCTTTGGTATAACTGCCAGGACTACTGCCCACTGGGAATACATTCTCTTCTCAGTGCCAGCCTCCATTTCCCTAATACGACTTTGCCATTCAGAAGTCAGTCTTCCTAGCAAAGCTGACTTCTCATACAACAATAAACTTCCCTTTTGCCATTTAATATTTTGGGTTCATGAGTTCTTTCATGAAGGACCTGCTCTGACCAGAAGGGGATTCTCTCACCTCTACACTCTGCACTGCCACTAGAACATCATCAGTATGATCCAGAGATATCTCAAAGTCAATTTATACACAATACCCATTTTTCTACCTACTTTCTCTTTCAAAAGTTTTAATTTCTGTCAAAGATATAACAATTATTCCAGACTCCCAGATTCATCTTTATCCAGTGCTCCTAATTCTCTCTCACCCCAGTTATTTAATGAGTTGCCAAACTTTGCTGTTTCTGTCTTTATATTTTTTGTATGCAATCCCTGCTCTATATTTATGCTTCTACCACCCTTGCTAAAGCCCTCATCACCTCCTACTTAAAACTACTGCAGCATCTGGTTTTCCTAACTCAAGTTTTTCCTCGCTCTAATTCATCCTCCACATTGCAACTAGAATGATTTTCCTCAAATATAGGTCTATCCATGTCATTCCCCTACTCTATAAACTCCAGTAACTCCCCATGGTATCGAAGATCAAATATAAACTCCTCTGTTTGGCTTTTGAAGCCCTTGACAATCTGGTCCCAACCTGTCATTCCAACCTTATTATAAATTACTCCCTTCCTGCAATCTCTAGTATTGCCACATTGGCTTTCTTTCTGTTCCTCAAGCATAGTACTCCCTCAGGCCTAGAATTCACTCTCTTTTCATCCCTGCCTCAGAGAACATCTGACCTCTTTCAAGATGTAACTCAAGCAGTATCTTCTAAATCAGGAATTCTTAACCTGCATTACGGCTATTTATATATGTCTTATTTATGTGTGTAAACTTTTAAAACAAAATTTAAATAACTATTTCAATTTGCCTCATTTTCTTTGTAATCCCATATTTTGTTTTTAAAAAACATTATTCTGAGAAGGGGTTCATAGATTTCAGCATACCACCAAGGGGACCAATGACAAAAAGATTAAGAAACTCTTTTCTTCATAAAGTACTTAAGTCTTTATGTTGTCTACTTAACAGAAAATAGGCTCCTTGAGAGAAGAGACTGTGGTTTGTTTTTTTTTTTTTGGGGGGGGGAAGGGTAGGAGAGATGAGTATCTGAATCCCTATGGCCTAGAACAGTGCCTGACAATAGGCACTTACACTGATAATTAATAGATTAACCTTAGGATACACTTATTCTACCATGTATAGAATGCATGCCTTTCTTTTCTCCACCAGAGGCAGCATGATACAGTAATTGAAGCAGTAGAATGGGAATAATAAAGAACTGGCTTCAAATCCAGTCTCAGAATTTCTAACTGTGTGATTCTAGACAAGTAATCTGACCTTTTTGTACCTCAGTTTCTTTCACCACTACACCAGGGTTCAGAAAAACGTAGTATCACATTTTACTCCAGATAATTATTGTGTGAGTCCAGGAAAATCATTTACTTTCTGTGCCTCAGTTTACTACAAAACAAACCTCAATTGCTCTTTAAGTTCCCTTCTAGGTCAAATATATAATTCTTTGATTAGATGATTCTTAAATTTCTTGGCAGCTCCTATAGTCTATAATAACTATCTGATCCAAGATACCTGTTCAAGTAAACAAACATAAGTCCACAGAGGATACATGAGTTTGTTATATAGCATTAGAAAGTAAGTAAAAAGCATTGCTATGTTGAGATACCAAAAATCTGGAAATGTGGTGTTAAACGGACAAATCATAGTCTTTTTTAAAAAGATATATTTATAATTTATTTTTTAAAGGAAAAAAGTGATTGCTTCCCAACTGTCATTCTTCTGATAAGAATCCCTTTCAGCTGTGACAACAATATATGTTCCAACTTTCCAGGCAGGTAGAGAGCTGTTTCCTAAGGCTGTCTGTCACTCGAAGTTGGCATGAACATGTTTCCTCAAAGTCCACATATCATAAGAATGCTCTCAGACATCTCCCTGCCAGATGTAAGCTCACAACTACAACTTCCCATCATCTCCTGATCCAGTTAGAGGTTTGACAGCAACAAAGCAAACTCAAACTGATTCCCTCCCTCCTGCCTGCCCCCAGGAATGCATAGCCCAAGGAAATATGATAACTATTTATCCTGTGGATAAATGGACTCACTAACTTTTAAATGAGTTGTAGAGTACCACTCAGTGAAAAGAGGCAGAAAATCTCAAGAAAGAGAAACAAAATAGAGAAGAATAGTATTTGGCTACTTTAGATTAAAAATAGAGGAGAAATACAATAGAGAAGATTGCCATTAATTGGGCAATAAATGCACACTTACTTATGCCAAAGAACAAACTGTCAGATTTTTTCACTGAATTGAGAAGTAATAAATTGCTTTTCTCTGGATGTTTCCAAGAAGTCTAAGTGACCACTTGTCAGGGATGTTATAGAGGGGTTCTTGCTCAAGTAAGTGTTGGACTAAGTGATATATGCAATTCCTTTCAGCTCTAAAGATTCAGTAACCCTGTGATCAGTAGTTCCTTTGTTTCAGTCAGAGTGAGAATGTATAAGTTCATTTTGGGAAAGATTCATTCTAGCTTACTTTATGGCCAGTGCTGTCTGAAGAAATGGGAATGTTTTGAAGTTCTTTCAAACTCAACATGTATATTAGGCTACGTATTGGCTCAGGAACATATAAATTCATTATGATTCATGACAAAGTTGAGGACCATTTTATGTAATATTCGAGCTAGCTTTCTGAAGGACCTTGGGATCAGCCTGAGTCCTTGGTTTTAGTGTAGAAGTACAGGATGAAGACAGGACAGCCACCAAGAGCCTGGTCAAGGATGGAATGTTTCATTTGCAGTCCTTCTCAGTCCTTATATACCTTAGTACAATTACATCATTACAGCATACTGAATATTGTGAACTAGCGAAACATTACATCACTATACTAAGTGCTAAGTATATATGTGAACTAGAGAACCACCATCTCAATTCCACTGACTTAACACCTTGTTTCAAGTATACTTCTCCAGAGTTCTGGCCTTCTACAATTTGTCCATGGACGCTGAAGGAATACATTATCACCTCTAAGGTGAATTGATATCTGTTAAGAATAAATGGGACTTCTCCCTCCTAGTAAGCAAGGGTCTCTCTGTAGCTCAATCATATCTAGACTGCAAGTGCACCTGTCAAAGAAAACATGGCATGTACTTATGATGGGGAAAGCAATATTCAAACTATTAACAATAAATCACGATAATAATGGTGGTAGTAGTGGTGGTGGTAGTGCTGATATGAGTGACACAGAATAATAGATACAACACCAGGTTTGGGATAAGGATTTAACCTGTATGTTCATTATTTTAGGAAACTGCCAGTGAGGCATCCTTCTAAAGCAGATTGGTATCTTCTCTACATCTTATGGGCTTAGAGAGCTGCCTAGAATACTGGTAGGTTGAGTGACTTGCCTGGGGTAACATAAACTTTGGGTTAACACTTGGAATATGTTTTCCTGGCTCTGAGGACAGTTCTCTATCCATCATCCTAGAGCTTGAATCATCAAGAAGCAGTATAACTTAACTATTCTATTTCATGGGGACCAAATGAGGTAATTCCTAAAAAGAAATTATCAAACTTCAGCAGATACAGAAAGGAACTGGACTTGTGATTTCAATGCTTTAGAGAACTTCTTATTGAGAAAAGTACCTCTGCCAATTTTGGCAATAGGACAAACTGGCCTATATTTCTTCTCTAGACTTGACTCTCCATGTCCTACCTCTGTGGTTTTATACAGAGTTTCTGGACATGCTTGGGATGCCTTCTTTCTTCCTTTCACCTAGAAATCCAGAAAGCCTGCAACCTCTTTCACTGCTTCTTCCAATATTGATTTCTCCCTCTCTGAAATTATTTGGTACTTAACTCTTCTAATAGAACTTAAATTTCTTGAAAATGAGTACTGTGTGTTTTTTTTCTTTCCATTTTTGTTCTTATATTCCCCAGTTTTTAGCACAATACCCAGTTCTCACTAAATTCAATTCACTTGCATGTCATGGCATCAACTCCCTGATTCATGTCCTCTTGAAGAACAAAGGACAAACAACTACAAATGGCACATAGTAGGTAAATATTTCTGGAATTGAATTGAATTATAGCTGCTGCTTGGAGAAGACAGGACAATTTATTCAGGCTCAGCTTCTCTAACATTGCCTTAGCTTTGAATACAATGACCACGTGAAACGCTTCCCTGCTTCAAATAGAATTTAGAATTTGCTGAAGCTTTAAGCTAGGAACATAGAGTATCTCCACCCCACCCCCAATGTCTTCATCTTTGCTTTTTGATTCATTTTTTTTTCTTCTGTCTTGCTGCTGCTCCTGCTCCTTCTTCTGTATGCCCACTCCATACTAGTTTGTGACAAGTCTTTTCCCCTGGCAGTCTATCCAGGGCAGTCTGCTAGAATTCCAGATTGAAGCAGAGCCTTGCCTCAGGTCCCTATCCACCACCACCAGAGCCTGTTCAGCCATACAACTTCCTGTGCCTGCCTTCTGACAAAATAACAAAGAAAGGATTTCGGACCATTTCTGAGCAGTGAGAAAGTTAGAGGCTGGAGGAGTGATTTGTGTTTTCAAGGAAGAAAGGCATAGCTGGACGCCTGCAGTGAACATGCTGGCCTGGCTGAATTAATTTATAGAGTCTGCCGTCTCTGTTTTAGCTCTGAAAAGGAAAGAAGCATCGTGAGCGGATGTGAGATCGATTGATCTGGGCAGTGATCCTGCCTGTCTCTATAACCCTGGACAGGTAGTTTCTCCTCTGGGCCTTGATGTCCCATTTCATAAAATGAAGGGATGTTTGATATACAATCACTTATGACATCAGTAGCTTGGCACAGATTTCAGTGGGAGACAATTCCCCTTTTGACTCCATCCCACAAGGTTTAATACAGAAGGTACCTGAAGGACCTCTTTGTAATAATGTTTTCCATGTTTCCACAGCATGGATCCCAAGAACAGTATGATGGTAAAAATCCACAAACCCAGTACTTTCATTCCTCATCCCCTCCCATCCCCTTTCACTTTTGGTGTTGACGTTCCCACTTAGAATGCTTCCTAAAGATTAGAACTGTCTCTTTTGTTTGTTTTTGTATCCCTATCTTTTAACACAGTTTCAGGTATACTATAAGCGCTTAATAGTTTCCTTTTTTCCCTACAGACTTTCCATAACACTGCATTTTCAATTTCTCTAATATACTTTTATACTCTTCTCATATATTCAATAAGTTGCCAAATCTTGTCATTTCTTTTTCCAAATCTCTCTCTAAAGTGCCCTTCCTTACCCCTCATCCAGTCACCTAGTGAAAGCTTTTACCACATTACTGTAATGGCCTCCTGATTGGCCTCCCTAGCTCAAGTCTCTCTCTACTCCAAAGGACACTCCACACAGTGGTCAGCATGATTTTTCCAAAGCATAGATCTGACCACAACCTTCTTGCCCTTCTACATTAAACTCTATTAGCTCCCATTTACCCCTAGGACCAATCTCTCTTCTTTTTGGCATTTAAATCTGATTATGACCTGATTCCTTCCTATTTTCCTGTCCATTCCTTTTGATGAGTTCAGACTAGCAATTCCTAGTTCCAAATGATGTGTTTGAGGTTTAGCACCAAATATAAGCATCAAATGTCGGGGTTTGGCCATGTGAAGAATTCATAGTGGCCATTCTCTTTGGCAAAATATAGATATATTTAGCAGAAGAGGTTACAGACAAAATAAAGCGGCATAATAGACAACAGGAGTGGTAAATATAAAATAGAGTTGGGAGATCATATAATAAGACAGGAAAATGATTTTAACAATTAACAATGGAAAAGACAAGTTCCTTAGTAGAACTTAACAATTAACCAGGAGAAAGGAAATACTTCCTGAAGTGGGAATATAACATTGACAGGCAGGTTAAATCCAGAGAGAAGTTTAGTACTCTAAAAGAGTCAGTTATAAGAAGGAGAAAGATACTATGAGGCATATATCTGCAATACATTTCTCCCCACTTCTGCCCTCACCTCTGACTGATTCTTAGGATTTCTGACTTCTTTCATGTGTCAAATTAAATACCAGCTTTGGCAGGAAGTCTGTCTTCAATCTGTTAGGTAACTTTGTATCTACTCTGTATATTTTGTATATATAACTATTTATATACATGTCTCTCACATTAAAATGTAAGTTCCTTGAGACTTATGATGCAAAATGCTATCAACATCCAAATTAAAAACTGATGGAGCAAATTAAAAAAAAAAAAACATTTTTTCTTATTTTTTTTCAATTTTTGCTTTCACAGTATGACTAATATGGAAATATATTTTGCATGATTGTATATATGTAATTGATGTGTTTATCTTAAATGGAAGGGAAGGAAAGGGGAGAAATTTGCAACTCAAATTAAAAAACTCATATTTAAAATTATTTTTATGTGTAATTAAAAAAATATTTGAAAAAAAATAAGCTCTTTGAGAACAGGAACTACTTCTTTTTCCTTTGTGCTATCATAATTTGGTCCAGTACCTGGTACATAGTAAACATTAAATAAATGTTTGCTGCTTGATTGAGAAAAAGCTTCCTATGTTAACATCCCTTTTTGGATTATAAGCACCAAGATTTCAGGAACCTTGGCTTATGCTCATGTGACTTCCCCAGGGTCCTACACATAGTAGATAATTAAATATTATTATTAAAAGATGATCTAGATTAAAGCTATCAGACTTGGCATCAGCCTGCAAAACTTCCCAAGAACTTAAAGTATAATTGGGAAATGTTTTACAAAATAAATAAAAATATACAACATAGATATAACAAAGTTGATTTGTGGTTTTTCTAAATCACTATGACACCTATGAGTATCCATTTGCATTTAAGTTTGATCTCACTGTTCTAGACAATTTCTAAAGATTCTCTTCACCTTACAAGTTCATCATTCATTGCCTTCTTTATGCTTCTTCAGCCTGCCCATCCCCTCTCTACCAAGTCATATCTGTTACCTCCTTTAAGACATGATTGAAATTTAATTTTTTGTCAAGAAGCTTTTTCTGATCATTACACCCTACTATTCTCTTTATGTTTTAGGGTCCATGAGATGCTGAAATGATTTATCACTGAAAGAGATAATTTAGTTTAACACTTTTTTATTTGATGTTCAATCTTTTCAGTTATGTCTGACTTTTTGTTACTCTATTTGTGATTTTCTTGGCAAAAAATACAGAATAATCTGCCATTTTCTTCTTGATCTCATTTTACAGATAAGAAAACTGAGATAAACAGGGTTAAGTGACTTCCCCACAGTCACACAACTAGTAAATAGCCAAATTTTAACTCAGAGCTTCCTGACTCAAGGACCAACGCTCTACCCATTGTGCTATCTGATTGCCCTAACTCCTTTCTACAGAGAGATAAAATCTCTTGCCTAAGATTACATAAACAGTTAAATGGCAAAAATTGACATTTGAACTCACATTCTTAGTTCCAAGTCCAGTATCCCTTACATTCCTGGAGTCTCCCAATCTCAGTTTTCACTTTGTTTTTTTTTTTTTTCATTTTTATTATATCTTTATAATTCCCTCATTTAAAAAATTTAAATCCAAGGGTTCTGATAGAAGTCTCATTTCTAAAATACATGTAGAACTGACTCAAATTTATAAGATTACAAGTTATTTTCCAACTGATAAACAGTCAAAGAATATGAACAATTTTCATACAAAGAAATTAAAACCATTTCTAGTCATATGAAAAAACATTTTAAATCATTATTGATTAGAGAAATGCAAATTAATGCAACTGTGAGGTACCACCTCACACATCTCAGATTAGCTAAGATGACAGGAAAAGATAATGATAAATATTGGAGGGGACGTGGGAAAACTGGGATACTAAAGCATTGTTGGTGGAGTTGTGAACTGATCCAACCATTCTAGAGAGCAGTTTGGAACTATGCTCAAAGGGCTATCAAACTGTATACCCTTTGACCCAGCATTGTCTCTTCTGGGTTTGCCTCCCAAACAGATCATAAAAAGGGAAAAATATCCATATGTGCAAAAATATCTGTAGCAGCCTTTTTTTTAGTGATAAGGAAATGGAGACTGAGTAGCTGCCCATTAGTTGGAGAATGGCTGAATAAATTATGACATATTATGTAATAGAATATTATTGTCCTATAAGAAATGATCAGCAGGGTAATTTCAGAAAGGCCTGGAGAGATTTACATGAACTAATGCTGAGTGAAGTCAGTAAAACCAAGAGAACATTGTTCACAGCAACAACAAGATTATGTGATCGTCAATTCTGATAGACAGGGCTCTTTTCAACAATGAGGTGATGCAGACCAGTTCCAATAGACTTGTGATGGAAATAGCCATCTGCTCCCAGAGAGAGAACTGTGGGAACTAAGTGTGGATCACAACATAGCATTTTCACTTTTTTGTTGTTTTCTCGGTTTTTTTCTTTTTCATTTTTTTCCTTTTTGATCTGATTTTTCTTGAGCGGCACGATATACGTGGAGATATATTTAGAAGAATTGTCCATGTTTAACATATTGTGGATTACTCGCTGCTTAGGAAATGGGGATATGGAGAAGTGAGGGAGATAAATTTGGAACACAAGGCTTTGCAAGAGTGAATGATGAAAACTATCTTTGCACTTATTTTGAAAATGATAAGCTATTATTATAATTCCCTGATCACTACTCCCAGGTAGACACAGGGCCTGGAAGAAGATACAGGAAGAAGGGATGCTGATTCCTGGCATCTCAGTAATTAGACTTAAGTGTATGATGTGGCTCTCTCTTTTCCATCCCTGAACTTGGGGGCACAGTTTAATTTATTCCATTTAGAGCCTTGCAACTTTTATTATTCTAAGTTTGATCAAAAGCTTGACTGTTTTGCTCTTGTTGCTCATTACATTACTAATGAAGTATGTAGCTAGCTGCTTCCTGTAATCCACAATGTCATTAGCCAGGGTAATTTAATGGTGACAAAAGAAAACCACCTTTAATGTCCCACCTTCTTTCATTTCTTGTGCCTCTCACTCAAAATGGGACGGTTTTTAACTAGGAGGAAGACCAAGGCTAAGTGTTTTTCACTTTCTACTAAATTTGGGCAATTAGCATATTGATATTAGAATTTGAAATAAGATTATAAGGAAGAGACTTGAGAATTGAATAAAAGTTTATCCTCAATATCAAACCAAAGTGATTTTAAGTATGTACTGTTTTCCAGGCATGGTGCTGGGGACTAGAATACAAAAGCAAAGGATGAAATCATCTGTGCTCTCTCTATGCTCACACTCAGTATCAACAATACTATGACAAAAAAAAAAAAATCAGACTTTAATTTATCTTCACAAAGTGGATTTTAAAGGCTATTTAGTCCAATCTCTTCATATGGTTGATGTCACTGAGTTCATGTCACAGATCTAGGCAGTGAGACAGGTTTTCAGTTGAAGATGATCACATCCTAACCCCTAAATACTACAGAAGGGTCTGGTTGTTTCAAGGCCCCAAGTCATGATCCACAAATCCTCATCTCAAATTCTCCTATTATTCCCTGCCCTTTCCCATTCTGATAAAATAAAAGAACAGGGTCATATTTGACCCTGTACAGTTGTTCATGAAATTAACTTCTCTAGTTGGATTAATTCTGTGATAGTCATCCCCATTTCTTAGGACCTCTTTCAGCTGAATCACAAGCTTTATTGAACCAAATAGAAAAACATCCTAAGTCTTCTCCAGCCACATGAATCCACAGCAGAACCTGTCCCAAGGAATTTCTTGAGGAGTTTTGAAATAACTATCAAGAGCTAAATGTGTGAGTTATATTAGATATGAAGGAAAGAAGGAAGCGAGTGAAGGAAAAATGATGCACTGCCTGAAAGTAACACTAGTGGTTTTCAAGGAAAACAAAAAGGACCAGGAAAAAAAATCCTCCACCAAGATGGATTGATCTCCTATGGATATTTTGCAGATGTATTTGGACACTAATTGTACAGCATAAGAAACCACAGGTAAGTTGTGATTTATTTTGATAAATAGAAGGAGAATTGGCATTTAAAGGGAACTTTAAGGCTTTGTGAAGTAGGTGTCCTCATTATACCCATTTAGGGATCAGGAAAGTGAGCTTCAGAGAAATAAAGTGACTTTTCTATGGTCACAAAGCTAATAAGTATCAAAGAGACGAATGAAATCTTGCTCTAGCTCTAAGTTCAGTGATCTTTCCACCATATCATAGTACCTCTCCCAGAGAGAAAATATATGCTTATGCTATAATAAAATAAAATCAATAAACTCCAGTTGCTTCCTATTACATTTAGGACCAAATTCAAACTCCTGTTAAACATTCAAAGACTATAGCCTGACTTCAATCCATTTTTCCAGCCCTAATATACATTATTCAGCTTGCATTTTTTAGTAGAGCAAAACTTTTTTTTTTTTTTTTTGCTGCTCCTCACCCATGAATTGCTTCTTTCCATGCCTTTGAAGAGGCTGTCCCCTATGCCTGGAATATATCACCTACTTAACTTCACCTGTTAGAATCCCTAGTTTTAACAAGTTCAGCCCAAATATCACTTCTAAATATAGTGTTTCTAGATTTTCAATCATCTGCATTTGGATCCTCCTCTTGTCTACCCCATATTTATTTTGAACCTACCTATTTTATGTAAATTTATCTTGTAGGTTCTTATATAAATGTGGGGATACTACTTCAACACCAATTAACAGTGATGTTTTAATGTGTGAACAAGATAGTTTACACCTTGTGATCTTTCAAAGAGGTGTAAAATACCTCAAAAATTGGGTCAAGAAGGTAACAATGTGATTGGTTAATCATGACATTGGCATGATTTCATAAAATTTCAGTAATCAGTAGTTGTTGTTTGTCCCTCATTCTTGTAGAGGACCATGACATCAGGGAGGGGATGCCATGACATGCAAGTGAATTGGATTTAAATGAGGGATGCAAGGTCACCTGCCTCATTTTCTCCCTCCAGAGCCATCTGGGTCTAGTGGCCAGATGTAGACCAGGATGACTGGAGATATCCCTGGATAAAATGGGAGATCTTCACCTTTTTAAGCTAAGGTCTTCAACAGGTTTCAGTTTGACTGAGGCCACATTCATTCACTGATTAAGGCTAGGGAGCAACTGAGGCAAAGAATGTCCTCTTTCACCTAGTCAAAAAAAAATTAACTAAATCAGCCACCAATAGGTCCTAGATTAAGCCCCATTGGTTTGGGTCCTGACTGACTCAGGTTGAATGTAAATAGCAGTTATTTCTGCTTTGGCCAGAAATCCTGAGGGTCTTCCCTCATTCTGTAGTCAACAGAGTCCATCAACAAAGCACTTTAAGTGATAATGGACTCTGGTCTTAGGAGTGTCTTGAAGAGGCAGTCTCTCCTCCCCTATTAGAGGACTACTTCTACGAAGAGAGAAAAAAGTTAATTGAAGCCTCTGGCTCATAATCACTGGGATATACACAAATAGAGGCTGATAAATGGTTAGCCTAGAAAACCTAGACCTTTGGGTTTACTCTTAGAATTCTGAGAGCAAATATTATCTGCTCCCTGGAGACACTGACTATTAATACAAATGGGAATGGGAAATTAGCTTTGTAGTGAATGCTAAATTTGTGTATAAATGTCTATTCTAACAGAATGTAAACTCCTTGTGGGCAAAGTTTCATCATTAAGTACACAGTAAATTCTTGATAAATGCTTTCTGATTGATTGAACCATTAAAGTGTTAAAGAACTGCAAAATCTCAATCAGAATGGACCTCAGAAGCCATGGGATCATAGTATTATATAGTTAGGACTGGTAAGAACCCCTGGTTTCATTTTGTCCAAATCCCTCATTTTTCAGATGAGGTGACTGGGCCCCAGAGAGGTGGTAACTTTCTGCCTCCAAGATCAGTGATCTTTCCACTGCATTATCTGCCTCTAAACATCCTTCCATAACTCCTCAAGGATGCTGAACTTTTAAACCCCATAATAGAACCTAGATGATCCTGGGCTTTACTGATCACAGTGCAGGATGTCAGGCATTCTACTGATGAATATGAAATGCCAGGAAAACTTATTGCAACCATTTAGAGAAAGAATATTTAAATTCCATACATATGATTGTGGGAATAATTAAGACCTCCTTGCCTCATTACCAGTTCCACTCTCTTGATGTCATTGCCATCTTTGTCACATTTACTCCTACTCTGCCTGCAGCTCTTTTTTGTTCACAAAGGTAATTTAGTGGGTGGGTTTCCCTCTAGCTCTGTGTCACTAACACATTTATTTCCTTCTTAGCTTCTGAAGCACACATTCCCCAACTATATAATGTGCTTCACTATGTTCTCCCATAAAGGGTATATTTCAGAAGGACATCCCTTTTAAAATTATAGGGAGTTCTTGTGACAAGAGCTTCTAGTGTGGTCTCCAATCACCAACAGTGACCTCAGCACTCTTAGACCTGAAGACCCTGCCCGTAACAAAAAGGCAAAAAAGTAGAACTCAGCCTAAACGATGTGACTGTGGTGCATATGAAGAATCAAATCCTATGATGCTGCTAGGGGAAGCAATACAGTTTCTAGCTTCATTAAGAACTTGGAGAACTTGGGGAATTTTCTATAAATACAGCAACACATTCACGAACCTTGAAAGTCTGACATTTTTCTGTCCATTAATAGTCCCTGGAATTCTTCAGTCCACTGAACCACAGTGACTTAAATGAGAGTCTGCTTTTTGAATGGAAGGGGAGGAAAAATAAAAGGGAAAAGCTGCCCCTTCCTTAATTTCCTAAGGTGATTGTTTTATCTTTTCTCTATTCTTTACCCTCTATGTATCTCTTCAAATACATTTAATCTCTCCTATTAGGATGAACAGAAGTTCCTTGAGAGAAAAGATTTGTTCTTTATTGTGTTTGTTATCCCCAATACTTAGCACAGCATCTGACATATTTTTGGGATAATCTTTTATCCAGGTCACTGAAATGGAGTTTTGTATTCATCCTAGGAAGTAATCCAAACTCAAGACTAATCAGCTAGGAATAGACCAAAACTGTGAGTATCTAGAAGTAAGAGTTGATGGACTCTATACTTTACCTTCTCTGATGTGGGACATTAATTTACTCCCTCTTAAACAATCTTAATAAAAAGGGCAAGGATTAAAGGAGTAATAATAACTAAAGTAATCAAACTCAATATTCTCAAGTGATGTACAATTTAACTTTAGCATTCTGATAAACCACTGAGGTAAAGGCAAGGAGATCAAGAACATTCTCCATGTTTTCAAATGTTATTGGTGATCAAGTAACATTGTGATATAAGTAACATGGAATATTTATTATTTAATATTTTATCCTATCTTCTATTAAATTCTTCCTCTAATATCTCAGCACAATGTGCAGATGACCTTGGATTCTCAAAATCTATGTTAACAGAGCACAAACTCTGAAAGGAGCCACACAAATGTCAAACATAAGGCTGGCAATGAATTACATGCCTACAATCTAAGGATTTGCCATCTAAAATCCTTGAAGGAATATCACCAACCCATAGATTGATTTTACATAATCTATTTTTCAGCCCCAGAAAATTTGTAGTTGTTTATTATTATTATTTGTAAAGTGCTTAGCACAGTGTCTGGAATATAGTAGGCACTATATTAATATTTATTCTATTCCCTTCTCAACCCACATTAATATAAAACTCGGATGTCTTGATGAACCCCCAAAATTACATATATGTGTTTGAATTTTACTTGAAGGCTCTATGACTTTAGCTGCACCTACTAATAGCTCTACCCTTTAAGACATGGTCTTTGTAAAGTACTATGGCTGAATATCCATGCTCCTACAGATTGCCTGGTGATATACAGACTGGTTTTCAGAAGACAGGCATGCAAGTCAATGTCTTGGCTTCTCCTAATACCTTTACAAGTTGGAAAGACATCTTAGAGCTTATCCTATGCTGATACAGACTTAGGGGACACTGAGGTCACTTCCGTGCTTCAAGAAAGCATTACGGAAGAACTCTGAGAAGAACATACAAGAGAGGTACAAAATACAATAAGCAAGAACACAGAAGAGTGAAAAGCAACCACTTGTTCCAGGTGGGAAGATTGAAAAGACTTATGAGGCTTCAGGAAGTGTTCCTGCTGCCCACTCCCTGGTTTCCAGCTGCAGCTGCTCTTGGAGTTCTCTGGCTGTTTCATGTGATTGTTCCCAAGCTTGTGTTAAATTAGAAAAGCTACCACTCTCCCCTGGAAGTCTGCCACCCCCTCCTCTCCAACCTTTCCAAAAGCAGGTTCATTACTAGGGAAAGGATATTGGATTTAGGTGCTTAAGACCTGGGTTTCACCATTGGCTGTAACATTTACAAGCTGTGTGATTGTCCCTAAGCCTCAGTTTCATCATCTATAAAATTGAAATAACAATACTTGTCTTAATCCTCATAAGGGTCTTTTTTGTTTTTAGTTTTAATAGGGAAAGCATATTATAAGCACCAAAGCAGTCTGGTGTAGTCAAAATAATGCTAGATTTGGACTCAGAAGACTTCTTTTGCAGAATTCTCAAACATTTTGCACTTTGCAACTGAATAAGTCACTTAATTTTTATATGCACCCATTACAATATAGATGAAAAGGAAATATCAATATTTGCATCAACACCAACAAGGTTTTTTGGGGTTTGTTTGTTTTTTATGGGGAAAGCCTTTTATAAGTCTTAAGCATAATAGAAATATGAGTTCACTCTTACTATTGTTGTTAGTGTTCATTCTTCAAGGGTAAGCTTAAATTCCACCTTTGCTAGAAAGCTTCCCAGGATTGCTCTAAGTTACAAAATTAAAGTGTCAAATTTGAAAAGATTTTTTAGAGATCCTCTACTAAGATAATTTCCTTATAATACATGAGTTCATGGAGATCCAGAGAGGGTAGACAAACTTAGACAAACTTACAAAGCATTTTCCTACAAAAGCTCTAACTCTAATTCAGTTTTCTTGCATCTATCTAGGTGCTTAGGCTCAGGCTCTCCATCTCTCTCTGTCTTTGTCTGTGCCTCTGGGCTGTCTCTGTGCCTCTGTCTGTCTTTTGTGTCTCTCCCTCTCTCCCTTCCTCCCTTCCTCCCCCCCCCCCATCCCCACTACTTTCCCTTATTAATTTTTATTGTTTTCTGAATATCACTCTTTAAGTCACTTACTATACTTAATACTACTTAGTTGTTCTCTAATCTTATGTGTATATATCTTCTGACATCATCCTTCAGTTGAAACTGCCCTCCCCAAAGGTACCAACATTCTTTTAATTGATAAATTTGATGGCCCTTTCCTCATCTTTATCCTTCATGACCTCTTTGCTATATGTGATACATTTAACTACCCTCTCCTCCTGGATACAAGTTGATTTTTTTCATGACACTATTTTCTCCTAGTTCTATCGAAATGTTCCTTTTCTGTTTTCTCTGCTGTATCATCATCCATAACATGCTCCCTACTTGCAAATACTCCCAGTCTCTGTCATTGTCTGTATTCTCTCTGAAATCTCTTAATGATTTTGTTAGCTCCCATGGATTTAATTATCATTGTTATGCAGATGACTCACATTCTCATACTCTCCCCTGAGTTTCAGTCCAGCATTAGAATTGCATATTGGACATTTCAAAGCTATATCCAAGAGCCATCTCAAATTCAATATATCCCCAAACTGAACTCAAAACATTCTCCCCTCCCAAACCACCCTTTCTTTCATAATTCCCTATTTTTGTTAAAGGCAATACTATTCTTCCCAGGTAATCTCGACTTTTTCTTTGACTACACACTATCTTTTCATCCACATATCCAATTAGGTGCCCAATTTTGTTAGTTTTTATTTCTATAATCTCCACTATTTGACTCTTTTTCTCTACTCAGCCACCTCTTAGTTGAGGCCCTTATCATTTTTTGGCTAGATTATTGCAATGGTCTCCCTAATTATTTTCATTGTTTCAAGTTTCTCCAGATTCAATAATCGATCCTTTCACAGCTTCCATCAGCTGGCACCAGAATATAATGCAGTCATCTTCTAGCCTCTGTCAATATTTACAGTATATTTCAGTTGGAAATAAAGAAAAAGGTCAAGAGTTGACTGAGAGTATAAGAAATTAATCTTCTCTATAATTAATAATTTCAGCAAAATTATGGGAAATAAAATAAACTCACATAAATCATTAGCTTTTCGATATATTAGTAAAAACTCCAACTGGAAGATATAGAAAAAGAAGTTCCATTTAAAATAATTGCACACAATATATAATATTTGGGAGTCTACCTGCCAAAACTAACCCAATAACTAAGAACACAATTACAAAACACTTTTCACATAAATGAAATCAGACCTTCAGAACTAAAGAAATATTAATGGCTCATGGGTAGATTGTCATAAAAATGACAATTCTCCTAAATTAATTATTCAGTGCCATACCAATCAAACTATCATCAAATAATTATTTTATGGAGCTAGAAAAAAACTAACAAAATTCATGTGGAAGAACAAAAAATCAAGAAAAGCAAGGAAATCAATGGAAAAATACAAAGAAAAGTGATTTAGCAATATTAGATATTGAACTGTGTCACAAAGCAGTAATCATCAAAACAATCGGCATTGGTTAAGAAACGGTGGATCACTGGAATAGATGAGACACATAATTTACAGTGATAAATGCCCATAGTAATCCACTGTTTATAAACACAAAGATCTATAAACTAGATGCTTTCAGGAAAAACCAGTGAAGATTTATAAAAGCTGATGCAAAGTGAAGTGAATGGAACCAGAACATTGTATACAGTAACAAGAATATTGTATGATGATCAACTGTGAATGACAAGTGTGACTTCTCTATGATCTGATCTCAACAGTACAATTATTCAAGATAATTCTGATTAATACATAGGGGAAAATGCTATAGACTTCCAGAGAAAAAACTAATAGAATGTGAATGCAGACCAAAGTGTACTTGTTTTACTTTCTGAATTTTTCTTTTTATTTTCCTTTTAGCTTATGTTTTTTTCTCTAATATGGATAATATGAAAATATTTTTGCATGACCTATATCAAATCACATATCTTTTCAAGGAGGGGGACAAGAGAAGGAGAGAATCTGGAAGGCAAACTTTTTTTAACCATGTAATTGAGAAAAAATAAAGAGAGGGAAAAAGAAAGTAATCTTCTCACACCTATCATCACATATGAATTTCCCTTCATATTTTTCTTCCAACTGCTATGAATTACCTTTAAGTCAGATAATCAGCCAGAATCCACAGGAAGAAAAATATAAAGATTGGTTTGGACAATACCACTCACTAGCAATTCCTAAAAGCAAATCAGGGAGCCTTATTTTGAGCCCCCATAGTGATTCTTAGGTTTAAGATTAAATATAAAACCAACTGGAAGAAACACTAGGGCCCCAAATAGTATTTGATTTCATTCATGTTATTTCCCTTTATTCTGTTATAATCTCCTCAAGAGCCAAAGGAAAAATGGCTTTTAGTACTAAACAAGCATCAACTAGATATTAATCTCACTGAGGGGCTATGGCATATATACTATTCCTTTGTACTTTCTTTAGGACTAAGTACGAATGGTAGGTATCCACATAAATATTGATTAATTAAATATCGTTGAAATTAATATTGTTGGACCTTCCCTGCAGAGTTTCTAAAAAAAAATGTTCAGAGCCTTTGGGAACATCATCTTGGGGACATGTCTTCAAATACCTAAGGGCTGTCAAGTTAGAGAGATATTGTTAGATTTGTTCTGTTTTTCCTCAGAGGTTCAACTAAGAAACAATAGAGGAATTCTACAGAGAGGCAAGCTTGGAGTCCAATAAGGAAATACTTTCTTATAATCAGAGCTGTTAAAAAGTGAAATGGCTTACCCTGGGAGGCAATGTGTTTATCATTAGAAGAAATAATCTAGTAGAGACAGATGGTCACACGATTGGTAGGGATATTATGGAAGAGATTCTCACTCAAGTATGAATGGGACTTTTGAGGTCACTTCCAACTCTGATATCTTGCAATCTTACAATTCTTAAATTCAATGTAAAACATATATACACAAAAAGCACACACATACACACATCTTTAAAATCAAAGCAAAAGACTTGTCAAAATTCTTACCTATATACCAGTGTGCCTGACTTATTTCATAAAACCTTCCAGGATTCATTATTTAGTGGCTTAATCTCTTTATTTTCTGTTTCTCTGGAGCATTGCCCTTTTTTCCTCACTCTCTGCTATGCTCTACCCCAACCAGATACTGGGTGATGGGAAAGTAAAAAGTTTGGCGTGGACTCAGAGGATTTGTGTTCAAATCTCATCTCTGCCATGAAATACCTCTATGAGCATGGAAAAATTTTTTCATAGTGATATGACTCATGTGTAAAATGGTGGGGGAAGAAAGGTGTTAAGTCCATTGAGCCTTAAAGTCCCTTTCAGCTCCAAAATCCTGTGTTCTTGTAATGCTTATAAGATGACAAACCTTTTCATTCCTATGTCTCCAATACCTTTCAAGTCTTTCCCATTCTCAGAGCGTATACAGACATCATCCTAATACAGTCCCTAATGTCTGTCTATCTGTCTGTCTGTCTGTCTCTCTCTCTCTGTGTCTGTCTGTCTTTCTGTCTGTCTCTGTCTGTCTGTCTCTTTCCATGTCTGTCTGTCTCTCTGTCTCTCTGTCTCTCTCTCTCTCTCTCTCTCTCTCTCTCTCTCTCTCTCTCTCACACACACACACACACACACACACACACACTTTCAGTGGACTCTTAATTGGTCTCTCTATTTTTCTTTTCCTCTCACCTGTCTATTTGACTGCTTTCAAAGTTATTTTCCTACAAGCAAGTTACTCCTCTGCTCAATTAACTCCAGGGACTCCCTTTCACCTCTAAGATCTAATATAAAATCTTTTGTTAGTTTTTTAAAGTCTTTCACCACCTGGCTCCAATCTATCTCTGCAGCCCTATAATATATTACTCCCCTTATCACGCTCTGTGATTCAGCCAACCTACATCCTCTTAGGTCTTCAATATGACATTCTTTCCTCCTATTTTGTTGTCTTTGTATTGGCTATCCCCAATGCCTAGAATATATTCCCTTTCCCATCTGCCTCCTACAATCAATCCTTTGTTTCATTTTAAAATCAATTCAAATACTATTTTCTATATAAAACCATTTTTGATCTTCCCAGTTATTAGTATCTTATACACCAAAATTATCTTGTGTTTACTTTATACATTATATATAAATATATATGTGTATGTGTGTATGTGTCTGTAAATATTATATATGTATATATGTGCAGGTACATGCACATATATACATGACCTTCTGCTTGATAGAATGTAAGCTTCTTGTAAACAAGGACAGTTTCTTTTTTATCTTCTATCTTGAGTATTTAGCAAAAGTTTTGAATACATACTCGATGCATAATAAATATTAGTTTATTGATGGACTTGAACTCCTTGGGTTTCATTTACCACATTTCACTTTGCATTATGATTATTTTTACATCTATCTTGTCTCATATACCAGACTGTAAACTCCAAGAAGTCAGAGATTCACTCTATATACCCCCCCCTTTCAGTGCTGCTCATGATAGGCAGAAAGAGTTGAGATTTGGAGAATAGTTATTGCCATTACTATGAGATTCTAGGACTTTTTCCATAATATTTTTATTGCAATGAGTATGAGGCATTTATGGGTGAATGTGTTCAGAAAAATAGCTTGTCCCACTCCAGAACTCAGTGTCCTGCAAAATTGCAATAACTAATTATGAATCTGTGTTCTAGATGCAGCCAGCAATTACTCAGTAGCATCAGTTGAGCTTAAAGTCACTCTCATTATCAGAGGAATCATGTGCTATAATTTGTTCTTTTTTTTTAAACTTTTTTAGTTGCATGCCCAATTCATTAATCTCATCTTTCTCTATTTTATTCATGTAGCTATTTAGAACTATAACATTTCCTCTAAAAAACTGCTTTGGCTGCATCCCATAGGTTTTGGTATGTTGTCTTATTATTGTCATTCTCTCGGATGAAATTGGTTTGATTTGTCTGATTCTGAGAAAAGAAGGTTGAGATCCACCACTAATGTACTTTTGCTCCCTATTTCCTTCTATAACTAGCTTCATATCTTCTCTAGGAATTTGCATGTTCTATCAGTTGGTTCATATACATTTAGTATCTTTACTACTTCATTAAGTATGGTACCCTTTAACAAGGTATACTTTCCTTCCTTATCTCTTTTAATTAGATGTATTTTTACTTTTTCTTTATCTGAGATCAGAATTGCTACTCCTGTTTTTTGTTTGTTTGTTTGTTTGTTTTTGTTTTTTGCATCAGCTGAAGCAGAATAAATTCTGCTTCAGACTTTTATCTTTATTCTGGATGTATCTCTTTTTTTCAAATATGTTTCTTGTAAATAACATATTGTAGAATTCTGCTTTTTCATCTACTCTGCTATTTGCTTCTATTTTATGGGAGAGTTCATCCTATTCACATTTACAGATATAATTACCAATTCTGTATTTTCCTCCATCCTGTTTTCTCCCTTGTATATATATATTTTTTTCTCTTTTCACCCTATCCATCCTTAGTAGTTTTGTTTTTAACACACCTCACCCTTTACCTGCTCTACCTTCTATCGCCTCTCCTCCCTTTTCTTACCTCTTTCTCCTAGTGTTTCTGCCCTTCCTTCTATCCTGCACCTCCCCTTTCTTTACCTTTTCTCTTCTTACTTTTTGAGAGGGTAAGAAACTTCTATACTCAATTGTATGATTAAATTATTCCCTCAAAGAAAAAGTTATTCCTTCTTTGAGCCAAAATTGATGAGATTACACTTCAGACAATGCTCACCCCCTTACCCCAATCCTTCTTTCCCTCTATTGTAAGAGGTCTTTTATGCCTCTTCATGTGATCTAATTTGTCCCATTATACCTCCCCTTTCCTAGCCTCCCAGTATAGTCCTTTTTCCATCTCTTAATGTCTTTTTCTTTGATATCATTCCTCAGAGTCCATTCACAACTATACCCTCAGTCCATGTGATACCCCCTTACCCCAATAATAGATACAGTTTTCAAGAGTTACAGATATCATTTTCCCATCTAGGGATATAAACAGTTTAACTTTTAAGTAATCTATATTTTCCCCTGTTTAGCTTTCTATGCTTCTCCTGAGTCCTGCGATTGAAGATGAAAATTTTTATTTAGGTCTGTTTTTTTTTTCAATAGAAACAATTGAAAGTCTCTTACTTTATTGAAGATCCATCACCTTCCCTGAAAGATGATGCTGAGTCTTGCTGGGTAGTTAATTCTTAGTTGTAACCCACATCCTTTGCCTTCTGGAATATGGGCCATATCTTGGGCAATCATTATTATTGCTCCTTGATGCTTAAATTGGTTTTGTATGGCACCTTATAGTATTTTTTTCCTTGAGATTAAAGTTCTGGAGCAATGTTCCATTGGGTTTTCCTTGTGGGAACTTTTCCCAGAGGTGATTGACAGATTTTTTCAATGACTATTTTCCCCTCTTCTTAAAGAATATCAGGATAATTTTCCTTGATAATCTCTTGAAGAATGCTAACCAGGCATTTTTTTTCTGGTCATGGCCTTCAGTTAGATGATTAATTTTAAAATTGTCCCTCCTGAATCTATTTTCCAAGTCAACTGTAAAGTATTTTATATTTTCTTCCATTTTTCACTCTTTTTAGTTTGACTGATTTTTTAATGTCTCAGAATCATTAATTTGCATTTGCCCCTTCTAGTTTTTAATATGTGATTTTCTTCAGTTAGTTTTTATATGTATTTTTCCATTTGATTAATTCTACTTTTAAAGGCATTGTTTTCTTTAGTACAGTTTTTGGGTATTTGGCCAATTATCTAGGAATTGTCTTTTTTTCCATGCTGTTGACTCTCTCTTGCATACTTCTCATTTCTTTTCTCATTTTTTTCTTCTACATCTCTTATTTGCCTTTTAAAGTATTTTACACTTCCAAGAAGCATCTTTGGGCTTGAGACCAATTCATGTCACTCTTTAAGATGTCTTCTGTGGACATTTTGTTTTCATTTGAGTTGGCACTTTGGTCTTCTCTGTCACCATGGTAGCTTGCTCATTTTCTTTCCTTTTCTTTTGGTATTTTCTCTTTTTTACTTTTTTGATCCAGCTCTGCCCCTGGGGTAAATGGGACACTGTCCCAGATTCCTGTGCAGCTCTGAGTCTTGACTTTTGAACAAAGGGGCTTCTTGTGTTTGCAGGGGTTAGCTTTGCCTTCCCTTTTTTGGAAATAGTCTGGTTTCCCAGAATTTGCCTTCTGAGCTGGTATTAGGGCTGTCCCACTGGTATGCTCCTCTATTGAGCCAGGACTGAGGGTCTGATTGCTAATTTGCTGTGATTAAGAATCTCTCACTGGCTTTCCCAGATTCCATCTGAGTTGAGCATCACACCCCTTTCATCCCAGTGAGACTGACCTTTCTTGAAGTCCTTCAAATCTATCTTGAGCTGGAGAGTGGTTTTATTCTGTCAGACTGTTCAGAGGCTTGGTTTCATGTGATTTTCAACGGAAACTGGGAGACTTGAACAGTTTCCTGAAGGCTTCATTCTGCCATCTTAGCTTTCTCTTGTATTCTGATAAACCCCCAAGAAACTGGGTTTTTCCATATGGTAGATATTAAAGAAATATGTATTATAACATATTGGCTTGAACTAAAGAATCATAGATTTAAACTAGGTGTCTCCTCAGAAGATATAGGAGATACTATTTTATAGGGAAAAAGGTAAAATATAAAAACAGTAAGGTTACACAGCTATTAAGTATCTGAAGTGGAATATAAATCCAAGTGATCCTTCTTCCAAGCCCAGCATTCTATCATTATGTCTATGTCAGTAGGAGACCCTGCCTATCATCATGAGATCTAAGGACAATGCTCCAAATTTTTAGAAAGTTCAATTTTTCTTCATTAATTTTTCCCATATATTTGGTTCTAACTTCTGTACCTAGATTCCTATATTGTTTTTGAACAATGTTATTCCTTTTTTCCTGTATAGAAAAGGGGAAGCCTAGTCCCTTTACTCAGAAGCTATATCTTGCTTATTCCCTTAAAATGGCCTAGAACATGAATCTGAACCTCTGATTTCCTAATTCTCCTAGACAACTCTACCCATCTCTTATTTCTGTCACCTGCCCCTTACTTCTAGCCCAGGCTAAGGCTTCTGACTTGAATATCATATACCTGTGTTACAATGGTAAAGACATTATAGGATGCAATGAGATATTATTGTTCTATAATAAGTGATGACCAGGCTGGGTTCAAAAAAAAAAAACCTCCAAAAACTTACATGAACAGATAAAAGAAAACGTATTACACATGGAGTTAGTACATAGTTAGTTAAATCTGGGTTCAAATGTGCATTAGCTGCATGACTCTAGGCAAGTTACTTTACCTTGATAGGCCTCTGTTTCCTCATGTTTAAAACAGCGTTAATCATATTTTATTTATCTACCTCAAAAAAAAAAAATTGGGAACAACATTCTTGCTTAATCTATATAAATAAAAAACTATGTCTCCTATTAGCAGTTTATTATTAATAAATCTCACAATCTGCTGTTCCAGTCTAAATGGGGAAAGGGAAAGGACAGAAACAAGCATTTATTAAACACCTGCTATGTGCCAAGCACCTAACAAATACTATCTCATCTGACTTCACAAAATGCCTGGAAGAAGATCCTGTTATTATTCTCATTTTACAGGTGAGGACAATGAGGTAGACAATGACTTTCCCAGGATCAACTAGGAAGTGTCTGAAGTTGGATCTGAATTAGTGTCTTCCTCACTTCTAAGTTCAATTTACCTGCCACGAAGTTGAGAAGAAAATCTAGGTCTAACTCATCCCCTTATTTTCATTTTCTTGTTGACTAATATCTATCACCACATGGTTACATAATAATGACACCTCATATTCATACAAAACTCAATATCTTACAAATTGCTTTCCTCACAACAAACCTGTGAATCAAGATGAATATTTTATACTCATTTCACAAATGCAGAATTTTAATTTGAGAGGGATACATTAAGTGCCCAGAGTCACAAAGCTGATAAATTCCAAAGCCTGAACTTATGAAAGCATAAATCCAAGACCAGTGCTCACACCATAATATCATGTTGTTTGTCAAAAGTTGAAGGACAAATACTATCTTATTTCTGTTTCTATGCCCAGTGTCTTGTAACTTATGTCAAACACAGTAAATGGTTTTAAAATGCTTGTTGGTTAATCAATTGACTATCATGAATGGAATTTAACAAAGAGCAGACTGATAGATCCTTTATTAGTAATATCCTTTATTAGTAAGACATGCCACCTGGTAAGAAAGAGTTTTCATGATCACCCTCCATTTGTGCTAAAGACTCTAAGCAAAGGCCAGCAACTCTTTTAAAACTAGGTATGTCTTCCTTCTGATTGGCCTTAGAGTACCTCATTTGGACCTGCCCTAGCAAACATAAGGCAACTCTAATTGCTGGACATTTTAATTAGTCAATAGCTAAAAGTTCTCAGCTTTTGCCTATTACTT
Source organism: Antechinus flavipes (assembly GCF_016432865.1). Taxonomy (NCBI): domain Eukaryota; kingdom Metazoa; phylum Chordata; class Mammalia; order Dasyuromorphia; family Dasyuridae; genus Antechinus; species Antechinus flavipes. Next base: position 442,844,223 of record NC_067399.1, on the reverse strand, counting down.
CATTGTTGGGGGGATCCAATTAGAAAAAGTAAGGACACAAGAGTTTCCACTAAGAAGAGTCTCAGCTCAAACTCACTTAGAGAAGTAAAGGGTCCCACTAAGGCTAGTGAGCAGATGCCTTGGAGGCTGGGAGTAAGCATCTCAATCATCCCTTCAGAAATTGTTTCCCTTTCAGAAGTGGGGCCTGTCAAAATGAAGAAAAGGATGGATCATATGGAAATATTTACTATTTAATATGTCAATCTAATATTAATGTTCCTCAATTGACTCTATGGTAGTACATCAGTCAGTTGCCACATACTGAGTAACTAAGAGTAGAACATAAGCTCTCTGACTTCCAGAACTGTCTCATTATTGTCCTTGCATCCCTGGCACATGACACGGTGCTTTGAACCTAGGTGACATTTGGTAGATAGCCCTCACTTCTGCACCAGCAGCTGACTGATTCATCCCTAGACTAAATACAGCCTGGGCATAAGGAAGAACACAGGCACATCACATTTGGGCATGCAAGGATCTGGCATATGACCTTGGACAAGGCAACAGCCTCTTTGTCTTGGTTCCATTATCTGCCAAACAAGCACGATAATGCTGACCTAATAAAGGGAGATGGTGTTAGGATGGATTAATTCATTAATGAATATAAGGAGTTTAGAAAATACAAGTGCAATATAAATACTCAGTGTTATCATTTCTGCCCCTCTATGTTCAGAATGAAAAGGCCCATAGACATCCAATTTTGGAATGGATAATAGCTTTGATTTTGTGCCAAAAGGAAAGAGAATATATCTACAGGATAAACAACAGCTGTTCACACATAATAGACTCTGGAAGTTAGAGAAAAAGCTAAGGCTTTGTCATAGTCCATGGGAAGAACCTCATGTCCCCGTTCTCTAGATAGAGAGCAACTCTACTCAGAGCAACTGCTGTGTAAAGAAGTGAGACCTCTAACTCTGTCCATGAGTTAAATATAATGCTTCAGCTGCTCCTTAGGCATTGGAAACTGAGCTCTTTGCCTAGACCTGGGTTTGGGATTCATGCTGAGTTAACAGTCTTTGTTCCAATTCCCATTATAACCAAGATGGTTTGGCCTGGATTAGGAGGTCAATTTGTGCCTAGACACAAGATAATTCTGGAGCCTGGATAAGAGTGAGTCAAGAACTCATCTGGGATAAGGTTAGGACTTCCTCATAGGCTCATGTGACTCACTAACTCTGATGATCATATTTGCTATTTGTTGATGATTAGGACAAAGGAGGCCATAGGGAAATTTAGGGCATGTTGTATACATAAGAATCATGGTACAGTCAAAAATGTGCTATTTCAAAAGACAGGAAACTTGGATCAAAAGCCTATTCCTCCACTCATTTACTCGCAGATTTTGAGCATGTAATTTTCTTGTTGAGAGTCCCAGATTCCTCATCTCTAAAATGAAGGGACCAGACAATGTCCTAAACTTTTAATATCCAATGATTTTTATGGTATTGATGTTATAGGCTTGGTACCTATTAATGATCATTTTTAAACTTGATAACATAGTAAATAAATTACTGGGCCTATAGTCAGGAACATCTGAGTTCAAAGCCAGCCTCAGATACTAATCAGCTCTGCAATCTTGATCAAGTCACAACCTCAGTTTGCCTTCTTTCTTTATCTATAAATTGATAATAGTATCTAGCTCCTTGAGTTGTTGTTGAGGATCAAATAGATAATAATTGTGAAATGTTTAGCAAGGTGCCTAGCAAGCATTAAGCACTACATAAACAGTAACCATTATTATTATTATTAATTATTCACAATATCACAGCCTTTAGAAGAAATCTTAAAAGATCATCTAGGCCTATCCCCTTATTATAGAAATAAGGAACTTTAATTCCCAAGAGAGGAAATAATTGCCAATGACTATAAAAAGGTCTTTTGACTCTAAATCCATGTTTCTTCTGGCTATCTTGTTGTTCTAGGGTTACTATTTATCCCACCTTTGGCAAAGATTTGTGTCACAGAAAGGACTGGCCACTCTTGTGTTGGAAAAGCTCTCTGTAGTTTAAAAAAATGAACAAACAAAAACATTGTCTCACCTCAAATCCCTTTCCTACCCCTTTCCCTGCTTCAGCAGCCAGGAGGTTTCTTCCCCTATGACTTCTCCAACTGCTTCCACTCTCTGTTACAGGGCAAGGAAAGAATTTTAAAAATCAAACTCTGCAACTGCTCATTTCCTTAATATAGGACATGGAGAATTAGAACTAAAATAGATGTTAGATGTGACAACTCCTCAAATACCATTTAAGGAAACTGAGGCCTCTGGATCATTCCAATAATTTGTCCAAGGTCATACAGATAAAAAACAAAGCTGGAATTTAAACCTGACAGCAAATCAAACACTCTTGCCATACTGTCTTTCAAAGCTGCTTCTGTGAGAAAAGAGTGGTGGCAGACACCTGGAAAGGCTAATTACTGCCTAATGCATTTTGTAAGCCAGGCAAAAGTAGGCAGCTCTGCTGTAGCTTTTCTGAAAGGGCCATCATTGGCCCTTTCAGAAAATAGACATAAACACTTTCATACACCATGTATGGGTTCATCCAAGTGCATTCTAATTTTTAAATATACCTTATGCCTCCATATGCAGACAACAATGACATGTGACAGATGTGTCTTGACCTATAATATCTGTTCAACAAAGAGGCATTTATTCCATTTGACTGTGGGAATTTAAGACTTGGCAGGTGAAGTATGTACAGCAAATAGCTTATGTTTTCATGGAAACAAAATGAACGATTGAGCAAAACTTAGAAAGGCAACGGAAAAGACAAAAAAAATTTTAATCAGATAGTGGGAACAACTTCCTGGCTATTTCTAAGCTATAATATTGACCATTTATCCATCCACAGGGTTATTTCTATGATAATAGGATACACTACTAGAAAAGGATTTTATTAATAATAATGTCAGAAATAATTATAGAATCATATATTTAGAGCTGGAATGAACTTTAATGACCATCAAGTCTAACCCCTTGATTTTATATATAAGGAAACTAAGTCATAGAGAAGTTATATAAAGAGGTATAGACTTGCCCGGGGTGATGCAATTAGCAAGTGTGTGAGGTAGGACTTGAACATATGTTCCTGATTTAAAGGGTAGTACTATATCTATTACACTAAATGGCTTTTGATTCATCATGCTGTGTCTTATTGCTATCACTTACTATTTATAGGGAGTTTTATTGTCTACATCCCTTGAGATTGATGTATTGTAAGTATATTGGTCAAGGAAACTGAGAGGCTCAGAGAACTAAAGTAAAGGTGATGGTAGGATATAGATCCAAACATTCTGCTTCTTTCCAATACTCAGCATTGCCTTAATAATAACCAGGTTCTCCAAATATGCTGAAACTACCCTTCAATGTATAAAGTGATTACAATTCAATGTGTAAAGTAAAGTGATTTGCCCTGAAATTAAACCGGAATATATCTGGGGTATAGTGATAATATTTTTTGTGTATATATATGTACACATTGTTACATCTGCATAATCATACATATATATTTGTACTTATGTATGTATATATACATATATGTATGTGTGCGTATAAATAAAATACACCCACATATACATATTGTCCCCAAAGAAAGATGTTGCAATGTACCCAAGAAAGGGAGTTTGGTTTCAGAAATGAGTAGAACTTGTAACATTTGATTAATGCTGCCTTTCCAGAAACAATAGTATACATGTAGCAGCAGGGAATTGTGGCAAAATGATGAGATAATCCAGGATGAATGGCTATCTAGTATATGAAACATGGGCTGGTCTGAGGTCAATTAGATATGGTGAGTTCAATCTGCCTTCACTCATTAACCAATCAGGGCAGCTCAGAACCAAGGGAGTGAGATCTCCTTGGAGAGGATAAAAAAGGAGCTGGTAAAGGTGCTTTCATCACCCACCCAAGAACAAGAAATATGATTTCATGGAGTATCTAGTTGTCTGTTTTTGCAGTGCTCATGGTAAACATAAGGAAACTGTCATAAACTGAATGCAGTGTATATTCTTGGATCTACTGCAGAGGAAAATGAGAATGAGAAGTTTTATGAGGAACTTGGTATGCCAAGTCAACATATATCTTGATACTTAGTACCTTCAATGCTAAACAATGAAAATAGGAAAGAACAAAAAATGTTGGGGATTTTGTTTTGAAATCAAGACCCAAAAGAACTCCCCAGTTTTTAAATTACTGAGAAACCTAATTTCTGTGAGAGAAAAATATTGACAGTAACTACAAGATTTTTATATTTGATCCTGGAGTTGATATGGAATTACTGAAGTTTATTAAGGGATGCCATGGTCAGATCTATGCTTTAGAAAAATCACTTTGATAACTGAGTGAAAGATGGGTTGAATGAAGAGGAGAGAACTGAGGTTAGGCAGACCAAAAAGCAAGCTATTTCACTAGTCCAGGCATGAGGTGATAAGGTTTGTACCAGTGTGGTAGCACTGTCAGAGAATAGAAAGGGACAAACCTGAGAGAACTTATGAAGGTAGAATTAACAAGACCTTGCAACAAAATGAAATAGGGTTATAAAAGAGAATGAGGAAAATGACATCTAAGTTGAGAGCCAGAAATGCACCCGATGGAATCAATTTTGTATCCTTACCTCGTATTTTTCCATACTATTATTAAGTAAAGTTTCTCTTTCTTAAATGTTAAGGTTTTTTTTAAGGAAATACTGGTAGCATTTTCTACATGACTAAATGATTCCAGATTATCATAGGCATTATCCAGGGAAGCAACAGTATGGAGAAGTGGCCAGTCATTCTCACCAACTGCTCCTAGAAGGAAGGCAAGTCAGACTAAGTTGAAGCAGCAGGGCATCTTGAGGAAAAATAGGAGTTAGCATGTGCCAGGCAAGGAAAACCACCGCCTTAACTAGTATCAACCCTGGAAGATGGCCCAGGACTTTGAGCCCAAGACCAAGAGCCTGGGAATAGTAGTGACCTTTTCAACATAAACTACTTAAATAAGCTGTTGACATCTGGAAAATGGGAAATGAATGAAAGTAAAATCTACTGGACCAAATCTTTGCTATTTCTCAAAGAATTTTAGTCAACAGATTGTAATGAAGAGGAGGTAAATGTAGCCCTTAGTACACTAACCTTTTATTTTCTTACCAAGAATTCAAGGAAATTATCAATTTGGGATACAAAGTCATTTGAAAGAATGTTATAGAAGAATAAATAAATGAAATGTGAAGGAAAGCAAATGATGTGAAATGGAATACATCTACTACACTGTTTTCCAGAAGGAATATGCTATACTTGGAATTAATGAAAGATTAAGATTTGAATTCTGCTTTAGACATTTACTAGCTGGGCAAGTTACCTAACTTCTCTTGGCTTCAAATGAAGAGTAGAATACAAACATCATTTACTATCCTATAAGAGGAAATGAAATTAAAACATAAAAACAATAAAACTAGAAAGCATCGATAGACAAAATCAAACACTTATCAATGTGTATTTATATATCAATTATACTCAAATTATTTTCTTAAAGTAGAGAAATCTTTGTGAGGAAATTTCCATTAATGTAGATTAGCAATTATCTTACATCTTATAAAGAGTTGCCTAAATAGAAAGATTTAGTGAGTTTTCTGAGCACATACTACCCATATGTGACACAGACAATCCTTGAACACAGGTTTTCCAGATTTCAAAGCCATTTGATGGGCAGTTTAGTGGTACAAGGGATAGTACTAGCCTGGAGTCAGTTAAGCTTTATCTTCCTGAGTTCAAACCTAGCATCAGATACTTCCTATCTGTGTGACTCTGAGCAAGTCATTTAACCCCATTTGCCTTAGTTCCTCATCTGTAAAAATGAACTGGAGAAGAAAATAGCAAACCACTCCAGTATCTTTGTCAAGAAAATCCCAAGTGGGATCACAAGGAATTGTACAATGACAAAGTCTTTCTCATCTTCCTATTTATTATACTTGGCTGCCTCAATAATTAAATATATAAAAAACAAATTTAAGCTTCAGATAATATAATTTTAAAGGTAAACAAGAATAAATTTTCAATAAATTAATTATTTATTTAATGATTGATTTTTTTTAACAAATCTTTTTATTTACAAAACATATGCATGGATAATTTTTCAACACTGACCCTTGCAAAGCCTTTTGTTCCAAATTATCTTCCTCCCTCCCCTACATGACAGGTAGTCCAATACATGTTAAATATGTTAAAGTACATGTTAAATCCAATATATGTATACATATTTACACAGGTATCTTGCTACACAAGAAAAATCAGATCAAGAAGGAAGAAAAAATAAAGACACTGGAAAAGAAAACAAATGCAAGCAAACAATAACAGATAGAGTGAGAATGTTATGTTGGACCCACACTCAGTTCCCACAGTCCTTTCTCTAGATGTAGATGGCTCTCTTTATCATTGAACAAGTGGAACTGCTTTGAATCATCTCATTGTTGAAGAGAGCCACATCCATCAGAATTGATCATTGTATAGTCTTGTTGTTGCCATGTATAATAATCTCTTTGTTCTGCTCATTTCACTTAGTATCAGTTTATGTAAATCTCTCCAAGCCTCTTTGAAATCATCCTGCTGGTTATTTCTTACATAACAATAATATTCCTTAACATTCATGTGCCATAATTTATTCAGCCATTCTCCAATTGGTGGGCATCCATTCAGCTTTCAGTTTCTTGCCACTACAAAAAGAGCTGGCACAAACATTCTTGCACATACAGGTCCCTTTTTCTCCTTTAATATCTCTTTGGGATATAAGCCCAGTAGAAACACTGCTAAGTCAAAGGGTATACATAGTTCGATAACTTTTTGAGCACAGTTCCAAATTGCTCTCCAGAATGGTTGGATCTGTTCACAGTTCCACCAACAATATGTGTCAGTGTCCCAGTTTTCCCACATCCCCTCCAACATTCTTTTCCTGTCATTTTAGCCAATTTGACAGGTGTGTAGTGTATCTCAGAGTTGTCTTAATTTGCATTTCCAAGAATAAATTTTTAAGATATCCAAAAAGGGAAGATTCCAAAAGAATGGAAAAGTTCAAGGGGAACATTTTTATAAAAAAAATCATCAAGAATAATAAGTAGTACATATATAACTAGAAAAAAATTAAACAATTTTTAAAAATTGAAAAAATGATTAATAAGTATCTTTTTTTTTAATTGAAAAAAAAAAAAGAATAACAAGTAGCTTTATTGAGTGTTCCAGAAAGAATAGAACACTGAATTTGGAATTAGAAAGACTAAGATTTGAATTCTTCTCAGACATTTACTAGCTGGGCAAGTTCTCTTGGACTCAAATGCCACATTTGTAAAATGAGGAGGCTAGAAGACATGACCTCCCAGGTCTCTTCTAGTCTTAAATTCTATGAGGCACAGAACTTCTCCTAGTATTTAGTGCAACATGTTGAACATATGAAGTTAAACAAAAATTTAAAAAACAAAAAATAACAACATATGAAGTTAATAATAAACTGTTTGCCAAGTATTTCATTTATCTTGAGGACAGCCTAAGGTAGAAATATGGAAGTGAACCAGGTAAACTTTCACAGACAGTGTATCTATACAGCATACTGTATCTTCATAGTGACACAAATGATTGACATGTAAAGAATATAAGATCACATTATGCTGATTATTTGATTACAAAACAAAAAAGTTGGGTTGGTATACAATAGAACCTAAAAGATTTCTCCATCAAGGTGCCTGCCATGCATATCTTAAACTAATATAAGATTTCTTAATAGCTAATTACAATATGCTGATCTGGATTTCCTCAGTGTGGATAGTCCCTCAACAGATACAGTTTATAAATCACCCAGGCTTGCCCAGCTCATTGCCTCAGTCAAAATGAGACCTGTTAAAGACCTTAGCTTAAAAAGGCCAAGGTCTCCTATTATATCTCAGGCCCAGTCATCACAATTTGTATCTTGCCACTGGACCTAGATGGCTCTGGAGGATAAAATGAGGTTGGAACTGCATTCCTTCACTTAAATCCAATTCACTTGAATGTCATGACATCACCTTCCTGATATCATTGAGAACAAATGACAAACAATAGCTTACCTATCTAATGCAACTCTGGCCATATTCTCCTATAAATTCAGCACAGGGATCTATCCCAAATGCCCTCCTTTTATTCTCTTAATATTATGTTCATATCAATGGATCATACAGAATCTGAGGCTTTCTCTTATTATGTGATTGGCCTATTATTATAATAGATACAATTATCTTTATTCATTAGTCCCTTTTACATACATTCTCTTTGTCTCTGTCTCCCCCTCCATCACACACACACACACACACACACACACACACACACACGCATACACAAGCACTCAAAGAAACCATTTCATTTATTGGCTTTATCTCTGTTCATTTATCACCATTTAAACTTGGAATGTCTTCACCTATCTTCTTTCTGTGATCAATAAAACTTTCCTGAATAATCCTTCATTTCCTTCTCACTTAGATAGAGGCACTCCAAGACCCACTTACTCAGAACTGCTCTTACACTGCCCCACACACCTTTAAAAATGTAGGTTCCTAATGAGACTTAGATATCTTCAAGGAAAGTGACCATATTCTTTGTTCTGCCAGAGGAGCTAGTATAAAGAACTGACTATGCCTATAGAATGAGTGACTATCACCACCAACCAGAATCTGCAGCTATTCTGACTTATGTAATAATTATTGTGCTCTTCATGAGGCATAAAATATAAAATGTCTGATTGTCTTGCCTTCATTTTAAGGTTAGGAATTTTCTCTTATGCTTATGTATATACATACATAGACCTAGTCTAGCATAGACCTTTGGCTTTCACAATTGCATACTAGATATTGAATTAATGAACCATCATTAGTAGAAACACATTATAGTAGAAGAACAACACTGAACTTAGAGTTGGAAGCCCTGTGAGCCAAGAATGGAGGGCATCTAACAAGGTATCACAAAAATATCTTTGCTAGAATTTCCCCATCTAATCAAAATTTTACTTGAATAAAAGTAAGAATGGGGGAAAGTTGTATACAATATAATATAATACAATTTAATACAATACAATATTCTAATATATGTAATCAACATACATATAAATAAGCATATAGATAGATAGATAGATAGATAGGCACATATATACATATGACAAGGGATAGCAAGCCCAGCAAGGGAGAATACCACTTAGACATCTAGTAATTCATAGGAGATAAAACACAAAGAATGAGCTAGGAATATTTCCTAGGGCATCTAACACCATAGGATATGGCAGCTAAGTGGTGCAATGGATAGAGTTCTGGGCCTGGAACCAGGAAGACCTGAACTTAAATTGGGACTCAGACATTTACCAGCTGTGTGAACATGGGTAAGTTATTGAACCTTGTTTGCTTCAGTTTCCTAAATTATAAAAACAGGAATAATAACAACACTTACCTCACAGGGTTGTTGCAAAAATCAAATAAGATGACATTTGCAAAGCACTTAGCACAGTGCCTCGCACTGCACTATACATGCAATCGAAATGCTTATTCCCTCCCTTCCTTGAACTTCTCACCAATGATTGTGGGAAGTCTTGGTACCAAGCAAGATGAATTACAGATTTAAACACAAAAAGATTGGAATATATCTCTATGTCTTAAAGCAATAGAAAAGATAATGGAGGAAGAGGAAATAGCAGTCAGATACTAACTCCAGTATCTGAATTGGGATTTAAGCTGAATTCTATTGACTACATGGCAAGCACACTTTCTGGATTGCCATAATGCTTATCAAAAAGGTGGTGTTTAATAGAGATAATAATAAACTTTAAAAGTACACATTTTCTAGGTAACAATTTGAAAAACAAAAATATGATCTAGGGGTTTATTGGGCTACAAGTTCAGACAAAGCTTTTCTGTGACATAGTAGCCAAAATTCTACCACAATCTTAGGTCTCATGAAGGGAGAACAAATGCCCAGGACACAGGAAATGAGAGCTTCAATGAACTTGGCATTGATCAGACAAAATGTGGAATACTTGACTCAGCTCTGGAGGAAGAACATTGACAAGCTGGAGAGTATCTAGCGCAGGGGTCGGCAAACGATGGCCCAACGCCTGTTTTTGTACAAGGGGCGGCAGGCCATAGTTTGCCGAACCCTGATCTAGAGGAAGGTCATGAGAATGATGAGAGAACTGGGGTCCATGACATAGGATGACTGGTTAAAAAAAAACTGGGGATGTGAGTCCTCAAAAAGAGTAGATTTATGGCAAAAATAACAACTAACTTCTCATATTTGAAGGACTATTATCTAGAAGAGGAGTGAGATTTCTTCTATTTGGCCTTAACTTGAAAAATTCTAAATAATGGAAAGAAGTTGCAGAGATACAAAATGAGGCTGAATGTCAGAAAAAAAAATTCCCAATAGTCAATGCTGGCAAATGGTGGGATCTACCTCACTTGAAATTCCTTAGGGAAAACTGGAAGACCTTGTACTTTAGAAAGAACTCGACCTACAAAACCTCTGAAATTCTTACAAGTGAAATAGTTTTCTGACTCTGTTATCTGGCTCTGTCTTTGTTACAGTCAGGAAACTTGCTCTGACACTTATTTACAATGCATTGTTGGGTAGATCACTTTACCAATTTTATCCTCAATTTCCTCATCTATAAAATGGGGATAACAACACCGAGAGTAGCTACCTCACAGAGCTATTGTGATTAAAGTGCTTGGTAGGCATCAGAGCACTAGAAGAATGGGAGTGATTTTTCTGACTTTCAATTGCACATCAAGCTCATGCACCTGTCAATCTACCAGGCTTTTTCCATCTCTAGTAATTGCAATAATAATGATGTCATATTACCGAGAGCCTCCCAGAATTCACAATGGAATTGCTCTCCTGAAAGTGTAATTCAGTTCTCTTTCCTATTCCTCATCATTCCTAATAAGGAGACAATGCACCAGATACAGGGCACCCACCTCTGTGATGATACTGATCTCTCTGTGTTACCTCATCTCCTGCCACAAAGGGAGATGGGATGTCAGAAGAGATCAGTCCACATGCATTTTATTTATATAATGCACATCTTAGTTTATCCTCCCTCTATTGTTCTCTGATGTACGACAAAACTCACACTTTATCGCACGTTTAACAGCCGTCAGAATAATCTATTCACTACACATTTTGCAGAGCTTTTTCATTTGGCACAACTGTCACTGAGAACAGCTTATGAATTCCTGTCATAAGGAATGCAAGGAGAGGGGGATATCAAAACACCCTTCTCTGGTGAGTCATGGCCCTGAACTCATTAGTGCAGAGAAAAAGCTGCTTTCCAGAGCTAACCAGGCTATGTGGGATAATCACGCTTAGCACTTACAGCCACTTTTCATTCAATGCTCTTCCTGCTTTGGTGTTTATAGAAAATTCCTCTCCATGTTGTCAAAATGAAGATCAGGCAATGCATTGCTCCTAATGGTCCTTACATTTGGATTTCAAAAAGAACAAGGGACAGCAGCCAAAGGATCTGTTTCTCAGAAGATCTTTTGTCTTCCTCTTAATGCCAGGCTGGGAAAAGACAACCTTCAATGGGAGCCTAATATAGCACCTAGCAGCCATAGGTTATCATCATTATCATCATCATTATTATTTATTCCCTTGGGAAACTTTAATCTTCAAGATGTGTTTTGAGGGACATGAATGGGTGAGAGAGAAGGGAGAGAGGGAGAAGGGAGAAGAGGAAGAGAGAAAAAAGAGAGAGGGGGTGGGAGAGAAGGAAAGGGACAGAGAGAGGGAGGGAAAGGGAAAGGGAAGAAGAGAAAGAGGGAGACAGAATATTATTGCAGTTAATTTAATATTAACGTTTTTCAGTTTTAAACAACAGAAAATTCACACACACCCTCTGAGCAAATGCCCACCTAATTTCAGTGTGAATAAAGCTTCCATTTGGTAATTGTCTTATTCTCTGCTTGATCAAATAGTTCATATTTCAAGAGAGATATTTTTTGGATGACTTCTATGGTCTTTTTCAGCTCTAAATCTATGAACCTATGGTTTTCTTATAGGCTAGTTTATTTTTGATGCAAGTGCTCCTGAGTTCATGCAAGCATAGACCAAAGGCAGACTAATGTTTGAAGCAAAGAGGAACATTTAGTCAATTTATGAACTCTAATACAGTTTTTTTTTTTACTTTCTCAAAGTTCTATTAGTAGTAAGACCCATAGGCAAAATGGAAACAATTACATAATAAATGACCAATGAGCAAAGTCAGGAAATCAAAGTAAAAATTCTAATTTGACTACTCACTAGCAACAAAAGGATGAACAGGTTACTCCTTGAGATTCAGTTTCCTCATGTTAAAAATAGGTTTTATATCATTCCAATATTTCACAGCATTATCATGAAGACAATGCTTTCTACTCTTATTTATTTAGCATACCCAGATTCCTAAAACTTTGAAAAATATATGGAGTATTTCCCTTTCATGAACTTTGTAAGAAAGGGAATGCAAGTATTATTATTTCTAATTCACAATTGAGGAGTTTACAACTAAAGTGAAATATGGACACGTCTTCTCTCCTTGAGTCACATTTTCATTTGATTAACAATATTGTTTATAGAGTTGAACAAATAGTAGATACAGGATCATAAGACTTTGGTTTGATTCCTGGCATGCCTAATTCTACCCATGTGATCTCAGACAAGTTTTTTAATCTTTATGAGATTCAATTTTTTATATGTGAAATGGAAATAATCATATTGGTATTACCTGCTTAATGGGTTTTGATAAGCATAATGGCTAAAAAGTGCTTCAAAACTAAACATAATTTACATGCTTCACAGCTTTGATGTTCTCATTATCCCAATCAATATGATTGTCCCTTCTCCAGTATAGATCACAATCTTTCCATGACTTGATATATGTCTTACAAACTTTAAAAATTCTCAGAGAAATTAAAATATACAGGATGTCATAGAAAATTTATACTCAATTTATCAGCCATTAACTCTTATGAAAAACTTGTTATATCTAAAATAGATATACATTTGGGGAAAACCCATATTTTAGATGATATTCTTTTCATTAGCTAAATTTTAGAAATAATATATTCATGTCCAGATGATCAAGGTTTTAAAGTCAAATGGAGAGTTCTATTTTCAGGTATAATATTTTATTGTAATATGAGTTAACTTTTCACATAAAAGCCTCTCTCATAACTTACAAACTCTATTCCAAATTTTTGTTTTATTCTATAGTAAACAGAATTTATACTCCAATGACTTTTGACAGGGGGCACTTTTTCATTCACACTCTGTGATACCATCTTGTACAACAGCTGTGCATATGGACTTAAGCATACTAACTTTTGAAAAACATAATTTGCTCCCTCTACTTTTGACTTCATTAAAAATCTGTGTTTCTAGTAAAGTAAGTATTTCATATGAAAACTCCAAATATCCTAAGTTATAAGGCAGATACAGTATAGAAATGGAAGAATAACAAACCTTAATACATACAGCAATGTTCAAAGTTATTTTGTTCCGGAAGTCTCTTAAACATACCATTCTATACATAAGTGCTTTATTCTTTCTCAAGTCCATCTCTGCTTTATTTAATGAAGCCTTTGTGCATCCTTTCCTTTCATTCCACTCCTAGAAGTGCTGCATCTTCCTCATTTAAACTTAAAACATTTTGGATTAGTCTTACACACTTATTGTTCTAAAATTATTATAAGACTGTTATGGCATTTACTAGATATAAGTTTTTTAAGGTTAGGAACCATATCTTATTTATCTCTTTTTTTTTCCCCTCAAGGCAACAGGGTTTAAGTGACTTTCCCAGTGTTACACAGCGAGTAAGTGTTCAATGCTGAAGCTAGATTTGAACTTAGGTTCTCCCAGCTTCAAGATCAGTGCTTTATCTACTGCATCATCTAGTTGTCCTATAGCTTATTTATCTCCAAATTTCATTAGCATTTAACAGAATAGATACTTACTAAATGTTGTTTTTTAACTGAGTAAAAATACTGTATAAATGTGATTTTTAACTATTGTTTATAGAGTTCTGACAAATGGAAAAGTGAAAAGTCACTGAAGAGTGCCTGGTCATCAATTTTGCTTCTTGGACACCCTCCATATGCATAGATAGATACTTTTTGCAAAATTCCAATGGGGTAGAGCAAACAACATAATGCAGTCCTAAGAGCAGATGGACACAGTTGCCTTTTGTTTGATACACATAAAAACACAGACTGTTGTGAAAATAATTTGCATTTTTATAAGAACTAGGTATTCTAGAAAGCAACTTAGAAGAAAATAAGTTTAGATTAATATTTTATACCAAATACCAAAATGCTCTGAATAACTAGGCATATTTTAGAAGCATAATTGACAAGTAATTTCATATCAAACAAGTTACAGGAGATCAAAATACAAAATAGACAGGTTTGATTGTAAAAGATTAATTTATTGATTAAAAGTGTTTGCATGTGTAATGCTTGGGTCCCCATAACTTAATCCCTTACTAAAATCTATCCAAGGTTCAAGGTACTTTCTGGATTATAATACTTTCCAAACCATATGTGTGTCATCTAATATCTCCAATAAAACTATGATATTCAAGATAGAAGAAGAAGAGCCATTCCCCCAGTAGATAAGGGATCAAAGATATAACTAGTTGTCAAAAAATTTTAAAAAGCAAGCTGTCAATAATTATATGTGAAAATATTTCAATTAACTATTAAGAAAAAAATATAAATTGAAACAATGTTTCAATTCATGCCCAGAAAACTACCAGAAGCAATTGAAATGTAAATAGAGAAAGCTGTGGAAAGATGAATACATTTATGTAATATTGGTAGAGTTTTAAATTGTTTCAACCACTCTGGAAAATAATTTAGATTTATGCAAAAAGTTACTAAATTGCTTATGCAATTTGATACAGCACATCTCCAAAAGGTCAAAAAGAAGAAAGTCACACTTATACCAAAATATTCATAATTGCACTTTTAAAGTAACAAAAACAAAACCTAAAAACAAACAGTGTCCATCAATTGGAGAAATGTTGAACAAATTATGGCACTTAACTGGAATATTAATACATGGGAAATAAGGACTAATATGAGGGTTTAAAAAATGTAGCAAAACTTGGATGAAACAATTTAGGGCAAAGAAATAAGAACTAGGAGAATAAAAAATTGTACCGCATCAATAATGTAAATAAAAGCAACACTAAAAAATCAACTGAACAATTAAATGCAATGAGTAATCTTGGTTTCAAAGGATGAACGGACCATTTCACTCCTCTTGGAAGAAACATAAGGAAGTAAGAGCACATAATGTGGAATGGGTATGTCCCATGTGCAAATTAGCTTAACTGATTTTCTTTCTTACAAATCAGGGTTCTATTAAGGAGCAGTTGGCATATTTGGGAGTAATAGTGGTTTACAAATGAAAAGTTATTAATAAAACTAAAAGAGAAATCAATGATTCCATGATTTCATCAGTCAATAAATATTTATTAAGCTCTTACTTGATGCCAAATATTGTGCTAAGCCCTGGGGATACAAAAAAAAGCCATAGACAATTATGGACCTTAAGGAGGTTACAGTTTAATGGGAGACACAAGAGGCAAGCAACTATGTATAAATAAAATATAAACAAGGAAAAACAAAAATAATCAAAAGAGAGAAAACATTAGAATTAAGAGACTGAGATTGTCTTTCTGTGGAAGATAGGCCTTTACCTAAGATTGAAGGAAGAAAAAAGAGAATATTCTGGACAGGGGGAACAGAGAAGAAAATGTACAGAGCCCTGAGATGGATTACAACAGCAAGGGCTGAAAAATATGTGTATGGCAGGGAGGGAATGAGAAGGGAGTGTAACACATAAGAATACTAAAAAGTTAAGCTGAGGTCAGATTGCAAAGGGCTTTGAATGTCAAACAAAGGATTTTACATTTCATCCAGGAAGTAATAGGGAGCCAATAGAATTTATTGAGCAGGGAAGTAATATGGTCAGCAACATCCTCTCATTCTCTGCAATTATTGTTCATGTTTTCATATAAATCCTCCAAAGAGAAACTCTGAAACCTGTTAGGGCATGTATGTCTTTTTTATATTTTTAAAAGATTGCTTGGGACCATTCATCTTTCCCTTCCTTGAGACATGAATCCCTATTGCCTCCAAATAAAATACAAGTTCTTTTCTAGTGAGCAGTTCAGGCTCTGGATTGACTTTTCTATGTTCCCCACGCACTGGCAGATTAGATTTCCCCCCACAGTCTATATAGTATTCATGGGTTAGGGAATGTATTGTTTTGCCAATGTAATCATTGATAAGCTCCACCAAGGTACTGCCTTTTTTCTTCCCCCTCCTCCCTCCAATTATTAATCTACATTATTTAGTTAAAATTAATTAACTTTTAAAAGGAGATATTTATTATAATTGTTTAGTTGGTATATAACATCCCAAAACCTTGTCCCACCCTACCAAGAAAGCATTCCATAAATAAATACTGAACTCAGGGGAAAGTGGGTTCAAATTTGGAGAGCATTAAGTGGAGTGAGATAATTAATCACCCAATTCACTGACTGCCCCCCTTATATTTGCATTTAAATCTCTTCTTTGCATAATTATTAAACATTATTCCCCTTAGATAATCTGCCCTGGTATAGCAAATCAGCCTATTTGCTCCCCACACACATCATTAGGTTTCCAAATTCCACTCCTTTGCTTAGGCCTTCTTTGATCCTAGAATTTCCTCCCACTTTTCCTTCACCTTTCAGACCCTCTCTTGATTCCTTCAAGGCTCAGCTCAAATACTATCTGCTTCTAGATGTCTTTCCTTCAAATGTTACTGACCTCTCTATAGTTCTTAGCCAGTATGATGAAAAGCATAGTTGAATTACAAAATACATGGAGGGAAGAACATATGACCTATGACATAAGAAGGGGCCCAGTTATAAATAACATTCAATACCAATTAGACAAGTTTACATTTGATCCTATAAGGTAACAGGGAGCCACTGAAGTACATCAGGGAAGGGAAGGAAGGTGACATGGTTAGACCTGAATTTTAGGGAAATCACTTCCACATATGGAATTCCATATAGAGAATATATTGGATGGGAAACAAGACCATTTAAAAGGATATTGCCATGGAGGATAAAATTAAATAGAAAGGATATTGCAATTTACAGGTAGTCCTGTAAATGGAAGGATGGGGGTATTTTTGAAAGATGCTGTTGACAAAAAAATAGAAGATTTAGAAACTGAGTTGAAATTTGAGGAAGAGGGAGAATTTGAAGATGACCCAAGGCAGAATAGTGGTACTCTCAGCAGAAATAGGTAGGTTCAGAAAAAGGGTATGTTTTGGGGAGAAAGATAATGAGTTCTGTATTTGGCATGTTGTGTATGAAATACTTAAGGAACAACCAGTTTAAAACATTTTAAATATCTATGTTTTGGGGTTGGAGCTCAGGATAGAAACTAGGGATGGATTTATAAATCTGGAAGTCATCTGCATAATTAAATCCATGGAAGTTAATGAGATCACCAGGTAAGAGGATAAAGACAGAAAAGAAAAGAGATTATAATGTTTCAGAATTTACAAAAATCAATATCTGAGGAGGACACTTGTGTAATAAAGATGGATTTTTGTGTGGGAATGGAATTTAGGGTTATGGTTTCTAGATTCAATGTGCAGTTCACTTAGGCTTTGCTATTAAATTCTGAGTCCAAGTTATTGTCCATTTGCAATGTTTATCTTAAGACACATTTCAGAAGGTTCTACAGACTTAAACAGCTAGACTTACTAAGAGACAATATGACCCAGACCACAGTCTGAATGATTAATGTAATCCCCAGGCACTCATTTTAAAAAGACCACACCCCTGAAGGAATCTTGAAAGAATAATGGCTTAAGTAATGACTTCCATGAAAGAACGTGTTCTGAGATGGGAAGAAATGTTGAATAGGTAAACTAGACAGAGACCACCTCTTGCCTTTAGATCACAAAGATCAGAGCAGAAAATCAAAGAAAATAGGTTTCTGCCTATCCTAAAGCATAAATCCTTGCCCTTCCAAAAAATAACATTGCTGCTCATCAGAGAGAAAGCACATGGAGTCTCCAATGTATTGACCTATACAGCAGAGACACCGCACTCACTAGAGGGTGAGTAATATATTCAGTAATATATTCAGGTAGCAGCAACCAAACAACTGAGCATCTGCTTAGCAGGATCTGGTAGTCCAATAGCAGACTAACTGTATCATGATTAAAGGAGTCATTTGCAGTGAAAGTATATAAATTTAAAATATATACATATCTAACAGCATAGAAATTATATATTTAAAAGAAAAATAAATTAAATTACAAATGGATCCAAATATAAAAAACATCATTATTGGGAGATTACATTAGATTTTCTACAGAGGGAGAACTGAATGAGCTTATAAGACATTTTAATTTTTACTGAAAAGGGCAGAGGACATTTAAAAAAAAATGATCACACTCTAGGTCATAAAGAACTTATAAATAAATGCATAAAAGCAAGAATTTTAAACACTAGCTCCAAAGACCATTACCATTCCGGTTTCGTTGTGAATAAAAAAATAGGATCAAAAGATATAGTATAAATGAAGATTTTTTGTTTTAAAAATTGTTTAAGAAGAACTAGGTCAAAGGAAAATTAAAAAACAAAAAATATATTAAAATAATAGCTAATAATGTACTATATCAAAATTTATGGAATGCAGCTACAGTAGCTCTAAGAGGTAAATTTATTTCCCTGAATGCTTATATTAACAAAGGAGGAAAAGGATATTAATATGCTTAGTTTTCAGTTTAAAATATTTTAAATTATGGATTTCTGACAAGACAGTAGAGTGAGTAGTTATAACTAAATCCAGCTCCCCAGATTACCTCAAAATGGTAACAAAAAAGTAAAATTACAACAATACAATGGAAGAGAAAAAAAGAAATTTCAATTAACAGATATTTAAGATAAAAATAAAAACAAAAAGTTCCTAGTACAATGATGAAATATGGGGATGAAAGAAAGAAATAAAGAAGACCTCCGAGAAGGGAATAAGATGATTTTAACAACATAATTCTGACCCCTCAGAATTTATAATGGCCCTAATATAAGAAATTCAATTATGCTTTAAGAACTCAATAAAATATACAAAAGAAGAATGAATACCCATAAAATGGAATTAATATCAGTAAAGGAAGAATGCATGAAGATAAGTATTAAAAACTGATAGTTTAGAAAAGCTTGTTAAAAAAAAGTTCAGTTAACCACCAAGAGAGTAACCCTTATGAAGAAAGTCCTGCAAACACTATCTGCCAACAAACTGCGAATAAACAAATTTTAGAACCCAAAGTATAATATTATTCCTTAGAACATTAATCCCATTACCACTATGGGATCTGCAACCATTATCCATTATATTCCATATAACCTATGTCATAATATAGAATAAATATATTATACTAAAACCTTTATGTAGTGCTTTAAGATTTGCAAAGTCTTTTAGCTCTATTGTCTTATGTAATCCTCATGGAATTCTGTGATTATAAGTGTCATTGTTATTTCCATTTTGTATTTTACTTGAAGAAACTGAGGCTGAAAGAGATTAATTGATTATACATAGAGCAAGGAAGATCCTTTGGAAAAGAAAGAAACTTGAGACAAGTAGACCACCTACATAACAATTGAAATAGTCTAGGCAACAAATAAGAACCTTCATTAATAAGCTGTGTGAATTGAGCAAAGGTGTTGAACGTGAATGACATCACAGTTTGGCAATAGATAAATGAACTGAAGAAGAACCAAGAAGTAGAAGATGGCACTAGAGTTGCAAAACTGGCGAACTAAAATGATAAGAGACAGTACTGAATTAGAACTAGATATACAGACTAGTCTAATCTTCAATAAATTTAGCATTGTAAAACACTGGGCAAAGTATTAAGTATTCAACCAACACTTTGGGGAAAAGTAGAACAGGTTGGCAGAAAAGGGAAGCAGAATGATAGTTTGCATCATACATTGAA
The DNA here is from genome assembly GCF_016432865.1 of Antechinus flavipes. NCBI lineage: Eukaryota > Metazoa > Chordata > Mammalia > Dasyuromorphia > Dasyuridae > Antechinus > Antechinus flavipes. Next base: position 442,824,153 of record NC_067399.1, on the reverse strand, counting down.
AAAAATTTCTAGTATCTAAATAGTCTTAAAAAACAAAATAAAAAATGCAACAACAGAAACAAGACAAGAGATTGTTTTATCTTTTATTGCCATGGAGAGTGATAAATTCTAAGGACAAACTGTAAAATATAAAATAAATGAATTTGCATAAAAATAAATGCCCTTCATAGTTTGTGTAAAAATAAAATCTTTTTTCAAAAAGAAGTAATGCATCTAGCATAAGGGGAAAAAAGCAAAATAGGAAAAATATTTGCATTCTGATAAAAGCCTAATATCTATAATTTATTTTTTAGATTAACATAGATGCATATGAGCCATTTTCTGAAAAATGTTCAAAGATATGGCAGTTCTCAAAAAAAGAAAAAAATCTGAACCACCATATAAGAAATGGATATCCATTAGGAAGAAGAACTCAAAATTGAAACAATGAAATTTTACATAATACTCATCAAATTGACAAAAGTTCTTGAAGAGAAAAAATTTCACATTGGCACAGCTGTAGTAAAGTGGGCATGCTATTATAATTATAGATATTCCTAACCCTTTTGGAAAATGTTATGGAATTAAGCAGCGGAAATTATTTTTTGAAATGTGCATACACTTCAATATAGCAGCTCTACTGCTGGGCCTTATACCCTTAGGAACTTATTACCTGGAAGAGGAAAAAAAAGATACTGTCCTAGCTATAAAAATATTCATAGTATCATTATTTATAAAAAGAAAAAAACCTAGAAACAAAATAGATTTTATCAATTGTGAATGGCTGATTAAATTATTGTATATGGATATAATGGAGTATTATTCTGCCATAAGAAATGATGAATTTTAAAGAATTCAAAATAATATTAGATTTATGTGAAATTATTCAACAGGAACAAAATACAGACAAGAGGTCAATATACACAGACTACCCTTAGGTTATTATATGCAACAAGATCAGAAACAAATCTATATTGTACACATATGAGCTTAAATCAGATGGTAATGAGAATAATAACTTTAAAGTTGTAAGTACTTTAAAAAGTAGCATGACAAAGTCCAAATAAGCATCTGTTTTCAGATTTGTATGATTCCAACATTTGTACAATTATTTACAATCTTTTGTTTTGTTTTTTGCTTGTTATCTTTACATACTTTTCTTGTGGTTTTGATTCTTTTAAAAAAAATACACTTAAGTTCAGAAATCAATTCAATAAGTAAGCAACCACTACAAGCAAACTTTTCCAAGTAATGAGGGATCTCATCACATGAACCTATGTGATGTTCAGTGCATGATGCCATCAGCCCAATAAGAATCACAAATGGAATTATCTGAAGTAGATAGGATCACATGGAGCTAATTATAGAAGAGTCCTCAGAGGCCAACTGGCCCAATATCTTTCTTTTATAGATGAGGAAGGACTTAAGTATTTATAGATTTTCTCTCTTCCATCTCTATTAGATAGCCTCTACAACAATGGGAAACTCCTTTGGTGAGCCTACCTCTCCCCACCTTCATGGAATACTTGACATGAATAATCTGACAATTCTTTTAGTGATGCTATATGTCTCCAAATCATGCAAAATCACAGTCTCTGACGGAATGAAATTATACTGGGACACTAATGCATTTTCAGTGAAGTTGTGAAGTGAACTAATCATTATGGAGAGCAATTTAGAATTATGCCCAAAGGCTATCAAATTCTGCATATTCTTTGATTCAGCAGTGTCTCTAAAGGGTCTCTATCACAAAATGAACATAAAAGAGGGAGGGGAAAAGACCCACATGAACAAAATTGCTTGTAGCACCCCTTTTATAGTGGTGAACTGGAACCCATTAGTTGGGGAATCATTGAATAAATTATGGCATATGAATGTATGAAATACTGTTATAAGAAGTATGAGGAGGCTGATTTCAGAAAAGTCTGGAAAGATTTACATGAACTGTTGCTAAGTGAAGTAAGCAGAACCAAGAGAACATTTTATACAATAATAACAAGATTCTGTGATGCTCAGCTGTGATAAACTTGGCTCTTTTCAATGAGATAATTCAAGGCAATTCCAATAGACCTGTGATGGGAAAGCACTATCTGTATCCAGAGCAAGAACTAGGGAGACTGAACATGGATCAAAGCATAGTATTTACATCTTTTTTGTTATTGCTGTTGTTTGTTTGCTTGATTTTTTTCTCTCATGTTTTTTCCCCTTTTGATCTAATTTTTCTTATACAATATGACAAATATGGAAATATGTTTAGAAGAACTGCACATTTTTTACCTATATTGGATTGCTTGGTGTCTTGGGGAAGGGGGAAAGGGGAAAAGAAGGAAAAACACTTGGAACATAAAGTTTTTGCAAAGGTGAATGTTGAAAACCTTGTTTGGAAAAATAAAATACTATTAAAAAAAGAAATGAAGTCACTCAGTATAAAAAAGGAAAACATATAGAAGGTATAGATAGTAAGACTACAGCATCTTTTCAATGAAGAACTGAATACCAAAAGTAGTTGCAAAAATATCATCCAAAAGATATAGGACTGGACGAGGGACTGACCAGTCATGTAGCAAGAGCAAACAGAAACAAATGGAAAACCTGTATTTTTTATGATACCTGTGTAATACCTAGAGAATTTAAAATAGAGATCTAAAATGTTGGGTAGACATACTGTGGCGGGTTTATGGGAATATGTTAACGAGAGTTGGACAGAATGAGAAAGCATGGAGAGGTTGCAATTTTCACCATTCAGATAAGTCACCACATTGATGAGTATTAGATATGTAAAAGTAACAAAGAAAAGTGGAGAGTACTAAACTAAGTATTAAGGGAGCAATAATATTGTATAAGTCACATGTATGTAATTAGTATAACATTGCAGAATGTATATTGTATATATTGTGCACATAAAACACATAATATTGTATGTATATATGTGTGTGTGTGTGTATGCACACATATTATAGTTCCCCCTTCTACTTTGCCACTTCCCAATTGCAGTTTCAACATTGCAGGTCAGCATAAGAAATTAAATGGGAGTTTTGAGAGAGTTTCACAGAAGCTATAGGTGATATTTAAAGGCCAGCAGGATGACACAGAAAAAGTTTGGAAACTTGGATATGTGCAAAATATATTATATTGTATAATATCAACATATTTTATCTTTTAAATCCATAATTTGAACTTCTCTGGTATGAAGCGAAAGGTCAAAAATTTTTCCATGAAATTTTCATATTGTGAAGGTACTGGACCTCTAAGTCCCATGATATAGAAAGAATAATTGTATATACACATATATTTTTTTACATATGGCATATTATGTAGCATATAACATTATATAATATGCATATATACCTATATACATACAACTTTACTGTATATATACTCATATACATTCATACAAACATGAAGCAATGGATGGGTTATCCATGACTGGTTTCTTATAGCAATAATTTATTTCCTTTTTTTTGGTAATCCTGTGTTTTCCTTGCTTATTTTTGAATGCAAGTGCACCTTTCCTTTAGGTAAGATGAGAAGGAAGCATCAAACGGGTACATCAAAGGAAAGAGTTATTTAATAGAACCATATCAGCTTTGTACATTCCTTTCCTAACTAAACAGAACTCCTTTAGTGTGGCTCTCCCTGCCATACTGAAGTGCTCTTGTCTGTCTTCTCTCAGTTGTTTCTGGATAGTAGTTCAGCATCGTGTAGCACAGACCATATTATTCCAAATGGTACACTGAAGATGAGTGATAAACCAAAGTTTTCTCTCAGGTGTCAACCTAGATAAGGTTTTAGGGATATATAGATAATGTAGGAATATCTGGAGGTATTAAAATAGGCACTGCATTCATTTTAGACACAGAGCTTAATACCACATTTCTAAGAATATGTCCTTGAGAAGCCTGGTAAGGACTCTCTCTCATCTTCAATTTCTCCCACAATAGGTGATCATTCTTACCCTAGTTCACTACAGTGATGTCAGGTAGTATTTAAAGTATGGATTCTGCATAGTTTTCTTACCTGCCCTGACAAGTCATGCTTTCTAGCCTTCTTAAGGGTCTGTGAACACCTCTTTTTAAACCACACTTTTAAATACACTGTAAATGTAAGTTTTTTAAAGCTTTCCTAACAATCAACAAGGATGTGCTAAGTGTTTACCCTGTACAGGCATTGTACTGACTAAGTTTTGGAAATACAAATAGCTCACTTGAATGACAATTCTTTATGTAGGAATTTGAGGTTTATAAAGTATTTTCTTCCCAACATCCCTATGAGGAAACATTGCTAGAAATATAGCCATTTTGTGTTTAAAGAATTTTGTGATTTTTTTTAGATGCTACATGTGGAGAAGATACATTCATCAAACTTGCAGATGTAAGAGATAGCTGTCATACAGGATGACATAAATAGCCGTTATTAAGGTGTAGATTATTTTCCTCTGTGGGATGCAATTGACCAAAACCCTGTAGAGCCCCCATCACTACCCTGAAAGTCAGTCAGACTTTTCAGTACTGAATATCTCTTCTCCCACCTTCCAACTCCATCCTTCTGGAAAAAGTCATTCCTGGCATCCTGCTAGATGCCAGGGGCAAAGAGTAACTGTCAATAGTTTGTCCTGATGACAAAGTGTCTAGATCTGGCCTCATCTTCCCTAGTCAAAATAGTCTTTTCTTCCGTGAAACTCAAGATACTTCTCCTACCTAAAGGACTCTCACTAGGGGGAAATTAAATCCTAATTTGTCGGGTTTAAAAAAAAAAAAAGTGTAATGGAGCAGCTAGGTAGCACAGTGGCTAAAGCACCAGCCCTGAAGTCAGGAGGATCTGAGTTCAAATCTGGCCTCTGACATTTAACACTTCCTAGCTGTGTGATGGGCAAGTCATTTAACCCCAATTCCTTAGGGGGAAAAAAAGAGTGTAATGCTCCATTTGGCCCAATGGAAACTTAAGTCTCTCTCCTAGGGATGCTCTTTCATGCCTTGCTGGCTCTACTCAGTTCCTTCCTCTTTTATGCTGGCATTAGGGATCAGATTTATTTGTTCTCTCTTCCCCTGCTGCCATTCACTATATCTTTCTAGAGTCTTTCTTTCTTCTAGTCCCAGCAGAACAGAAGGCTGTATGTTGCATTGGAAAGAACGAATAATACTAATTTTGAAGTCAGAAGACCTGGATGTTTGAATGCCAGTCATTACCAGTTGTATAGACCTGGATGAGTCACAATCTGTTTGAAGTTGTTTTCTTGTCTATAAAACAGATTGAGGGACCTCTAGGGTTCACTTCACCTTAAAAGACAATGATCTTATAATTTTATCTTCCTTGTCACTGAGAAAGCAAGCCTAAAGTCCTGGCCAGCTTTTCAAAAAAAAAAAAAAAAGAAAGAAAAAGAAGGGAAGAGCTCAAGAGAAACTTTATACCATTCGTTTTCACTTCATCATTTGCTATCATTAAATAGTTTGTCTCATTTTAAGATGCAGTTCAGATGAGATCCACTAGAAGACCTTTCAAATCTGTGAAATCAAAAGACCCTAATCCATATTTACTCAGCACCACTGTAATTCTGTTGTTCAAGCAGATCATGAGACACCTCAACTCAAAATCCTGCAGTGGCTCCCCATTTCATCTTAAAGCCCAGACTTTCCAAAATGGCATTCAAGTAAAGGTAATGATTGCAGAAAAACCTGGGAAAACTTATAGGAGCTAATACAAAGTGAAATGAGTAGCAGCAATACTGTAATGATAATCAACTATGAAAAACTTATGAGTAACTCTGATCACTGCAATGATCCACCACAACTCTAAAGAACTCATGATGTAAAATGCTAACTACTATCAGATAGAGAACTGATGAACTCAGAGTACAGACTGAAGCATTGTTTGGCCTTTCTTTGTCTTAACTGGGGATTTGTGGGAGGTGGTAGGGCACATGGCTAACATGGAAATATATTTTTCATGACTTAATATGCATAACAGGAATATATGTCTATTACACATATAATATATGTATACACATGTATAATATATACATAATATTACTTATGTATGATCATATGTTTTTCTTAGTAGCTAGGGGAAGGCTTGAAAGAAGGGGAGAATTTGAAATTAAAAATAGAATTAAAAAATAAAAACAACAAATTGGCATTCAAAACCCTCCACAATAAATTCCTATTGTGGATAGTAATGAAGAAGGGACACTGAAACTCTAAAATTCCTCAAAGGAGAAAATCTCCTTGGATTATGTCTCAGTGAAGGAAACAAGACAAACGGTTTCATTCTGTTATTTAGATGGGGTTGGTTCAGTCCTGAGTAAAAGAATTCCAACCCTATTTAATTAAAGAAACTCATTCAATTCTACTCAAATTCCAGCTCAAGTTGAAACCTAGTTTTTTGATGAGCCAACTTGGAACTCCACACACTAGCCCCCTTCAGCTTGTAGTCAAAGGTCCTATTATAAAAGAACCAATCTAAAATCCTCTCTTTGCAGAGGTTTTAAACATGTCATACTATGCCATGCTCTGCCAAGAAAGCCTCTGCCCACTGAATAATATTCTCTTCCCGTGATATGCTCTCTTTACCCTCACCTATTTCCCTAATGAGACTTTATGCCCCTCTATCAGGATTTCTAACCTTATTTCCCAATCCCTATAATAAACTTATTTTATCAATCTAGGTTTTCAGGTTTATAAATTTCTTTACAGAGAATCCCTGCGCCGCCAAAAGGGGGCTCCCCAAACTCCCTACCCTGGATCGAATCCCAAAGGGCATAGGGGAGTCAAACCTCTCCATTTGGTTCCCCAAACCCTGAACTTGCCACTAGACCTTATCATTTAACTCCCTAACCTCATTTTGGTTCCCTAAATCTAGACCTTATCATTTGGTTTCCTACTAAAGGGAACCCCAAAACTTAAACCTCATTATATTTTTGGTTCCCTGACCGGGAGCCTCAAAAACTAGACTTCACCTCATCAGTAAGATTCCTTCCAACTCTTAATTTCTGTGAATCTGGAGTTTTTTAACCTTCATTCCATCTTCTAATCAAAGCAGAATCCTTTATGTTCTGGATACATAGCCCTAGTTTTCTCACCTCAGTGTCTTTGCTTATTCTATTTTCAGGGCCTGGAAAGTTCTTCTATAACCTGTTGAAATTTAGCCACCATTTAAAAAGTACCTTAAATATCACATCTTCTTCATGAAAGTTTCCCAAACCTCTCCAAATTATTTTTCAAAGTGTCCATCATATATCACTTTATTAGAATCTCTCCTATATACTCAACCAAATGTGCTTGCCACACAAAGGCTTAATCTTTGTATCCCTAGAAGAGAGCATTCACAAAAGCAATACTGAATACACATCAAATAAATTGTAGTTGAATCTATAAATCTACAAATCTTGGGAAAGCTACAAGACAAAGAGAATGGACTGTGACTCAAAAGAGAAATCCAGTACAACCAAGCACTTGTGTAGGCCAGAAGATGCTGATGAATGATGGGGAGCTGATGTTCCCACAGATTGAGTCCTTGGGGCCCTGCATCTCAGAGGTGCTGATCAGCTCCCCTAATTTGCCCTGCCTCACAAAGTGCCTAATAGCACCAGTGCAGATGAATGAGTGTAAAACACCTTGCAGTAATTCTGCTTAGAATATCATAATTAACTTTAAATTCTTTTCCGCCTGCTGCTATGTAAATGGAGAAGTCAGCTCTATGCATTCACTGACAACTATAGTTCCTTTCACTTTATTTAGAAACAAATGTAATTACTTAAAGTAGAGAAGACAGAATTACTTCTCCAGGAAAGTCAAAACATGTATCAACACTCATTTCAATAATTATTTTACCCCCAAATAAGCCATCCCTGGCATCTCTCTCCAGTGACGATTGTTTTGGAAGCCCTTTGGCAAAGAATGAACCATATGAAAGAAAAATACACTCCTTTGTGAATGTCTCCATATAGGAATCACAGAATGTTAGGACTAGAAAGAAATTTAGAGATAATGACAGAGCTTCTCATTTTACAGATGAGAAAGTTGAATCATAGGAAGGGGAAGTGACCTATTCACAGTCTCACAACTAGCTCATGGAAGAGCCAAGACTAGAACTCAGAGGAATTGTTTTCTATTACGCCAGGCCTAAGAAAGAAGGTAGGGTCGTATATGGATATGAGGTAACAAGCTATCAGTTTCACCAAGCTGTAATCTACCCTGAAGCACTCCAGTGGGCTCCAGCCATGTCATCACACCAGATTATTTTCTCAGAATGGCTATATCAATTACCTATGTTATCAAAGCTCATTCTTCGAGGTAATGATATAGCATAGCAATTTCCAATCCATTGGCCACAGACCCCTGGGGAAAGGAGAGCTGCAGAGCTACTTCAAGGGGTTCACAAATCCATATTTTGCCATTATTTGCTTTTTTAAAAAAACACCTTGCTGTAGATATATAATTGCTATATGTGGATATCCAAGGCATTTTTTAGCATTATAAAGAATGGAAAGAGCACCAATTCAAGAGTCAAAGAATTCTGGGTTCCAATCCAATCCAACCTCTGAGGCTTGAATAAGTCACTCAACTACCCTGAGCCTTGATTTTCTCATTTACAAATGAAAGAATAGTCTTGATGGCTTCTAAGATTCTTTGCAGAATTAAGTTGATAATCTTATAATTAGATGAAAAATATGAGAATTACAGCTAGGTGCCGTAATGCACAGAACTCTGGCCTTGAAATCAAGAAGACTCTTCCTATGCAATCTAGCCTCAGGTATTTACTGACTGTGTGAACCTGGGCAAGTCACTTCAACTTTGTTTGCCTCAGTTTCCTCATCTGTAAAATGATCTGGAGAAGGACATGGCAAACTATACCAGTATCTGTGCCAAGAAAACCCCACATGTTTACTCACAATAAACAACTAAAAAAAAGTGGTTAGAACCATGAATATGATCACAGAGTGAAATGAAGCCTAGTTAGAACATATCCGAAATGGATTGGGTGACTCAACCACCAGTCAGCACAACAGGGTTCTAGAGTGGGAGTTCCAGGCATGAGAGTCTTATGGTCTCCAGGGCATGGTTTCTGGTTTAAATAGCATGATAGCTGTTGAGATTTCTGGGAAATGAAGCTCTTCCATGACCTGCTATGTAGAGTCGGAAACCCATGTGCTGACTTGTAGAGTGGAAAAGCTGTGTGGGAGCAGTTCAGCTTTGGGTTGGTAACTGCTCCTTCTGCTTTGCCTACCTCACCCTCCACCAACTATACTTCTCAACATACCATTCACAGAAGGCTTTGAAAATTGGAGGGGGAATGAGTCTCCCTATCCAGGCTTACCTCTGCTCCAAAGTTGTTGCAAAGGCTCAGGCTCTAAATACAAAGCAGCAGCAGCCATGTTCAAATGTAGAAACAGGGTAGAAATTAGATTTGACAATCTTAGCTTCCAAAGAATTCTCAACTGCTCAGAGCATTCAGGTTTGAGATGGTAGTTTTTCTCTTGGTGATTTTATAAAGAAAGGTGGATTGGAAAGCTATACCTGCAGAGGTGATGTCTTCCCTAAGCTCAAACTCTCCAGCTCTCAGGGATCTCTCACCAAAAGGGAGTTGGGGGAGTTCTTTTCACAGCAAGTAATGTCAAGGCCCATACAGATATCTAAGGTCTCATAACTTCAAGATGTCTACTGCTACCAGAATCCTTTCACTGATTCAAAAAGAAACAGTAAAAACTTTCCTGGGGGCAGCTGGATGGCATTGTAGATAGAGCACTAGTTCTGAAGTCAGGAGGAACTGAGTTCAAGTCCGACCTCAAAAAGTTAACACTTACTAGTTGTGTGACTCTGGACAAGTCAGTTCACCCCAATTGTCTCGAAGGAAGGGAGGAAGAAAGGAAGAAAGGGAGGGAAGGAGGGAGGAGAGCAGGAAAGCAGGAAGGAAAGAAGGAAGGAAGGAAGGAAGGAAGGAAGGAAGGAAGGAAGGAAGGAAGGAAGGAAGGAAGGAAGGCAGGCAAAAAAGAAGGAAGGGAGGGAGGGAGGAAGGAAGGCAGAAAGGCAGGAAGGGAGGGAGGAAGGGAGAGAAGGAGGGAGGGAGGAAAGAAGAAAGGGAGGAAGAGAAGGAAAGAAAAGAAAAAAGAAAGAAAAAACTTGCCTTGACTCATCTCATTCTTTTTATAAATGAAAGACTACAGAAGAAAAAAAGTGGTGCAGTGGTTAGATCCTAGATCAACTCTGAACTCAGATACTCATTATTTGTATGACACACAGTAAATCACTTTTTTGCCTGTCTCAGTTTCCTCAATGGAAAAATGGGGATAACAGCACTTGCTCCTATGGTTGTTTGGAAAATCAAATGAGATATTTTTAAATTGCTTAGCACAGTACCTGGCACATAGTAGATTCTATATAAATTTTTGTTTCCTTGAATTATGGGATTTGATTCTGTCATTCTGTCTTCACTCTGGTTGCTTCCTTTAAAAGAATATAAATTCTTCATGGGCAGAGACTATTTTGTTTCTGTCTTTGTATCTCTACCATTTAGCATAATGCTTGGTATACAACAAGTGCTTATTAATGTTTGTACACTAATTAGTTTTTGAGGTTTGGGGGCAAGACAATTGAGGTTAAGTGACTTGCCCAAGATCTCATAGCTATTAAGTGTCAAGTATCTGAGGCCAGATTTGAACTCAGGTTCTCCTGATTCCAGGGCCAGTGCTCTATTCATTAATGAATGATTATTAATTATTATAAATTCTACCAGGGTAAAATGTGTAGTTTCAGCAAATAGTGAGTTCCCCTCTGTTACAGAACTTCAAATAGAAGCTAGAGGAGCATTTGCTGATGATATAATAAAGGAAACTTTCATATCATGTACCAGATAGACAAGATGAACTCTGACATCCCTTCTAACCCAGACATTCAGTGGGTTTTGGGTCACTGCGGTATTTTTACTATTCTGATTTTTAACTTTAGGATTTCAGAAGATCTCCAGTTTTTTGATAAGGGTTGTACCCATGCCAGCACTGCTGAGTATTCAGTTCTCCATGCCTTAGGAGAGAGCATCATGAGTTCCTGCTTATCATCATCACCAACAACCACAAAAACATATCACCTGGTGAGAAAGTCTCTAATGAGAACCTTCTCCCCCAACTGCTAGCTTATTCCTTGGACAAAAGACATGCCATCTGTCTGCTGCTAACAGCTTTCCATATTGGTGGGACCTGCCAGGTCTTGTGTGCTCTGCTGGCATTGCTTTGAAAAGGCCAGGTCACCACCACACCACAATGAGACAATGGAATAAGACATTAGAGGAGGATTTTGAATAATGATCACAATAATAGTATGTCGGATTTATGCAGCTCTTTAAATCCATTATCTTATTTGATTCTCCCCACAACCTCATGAAGCAGGTAGTGAATGGATTACCACTATTATCCTCATCCTGTCTCCCTTATAGAAAGCGTTGTCATGAGGACCAAATGAGATAATGGATGTGAAAGTGCTTTCTAACTGCACAACACTATGCAAATCAACAGGACTAGAAATGAATAGATTGAATTTACTTCTTCCCCACTCCCTTTTAAGTATCTGGAATTTAGTGTATTGTCACAAAACAATAAAGCCACAAAGTAGAAGAGCTGAAAGGCATTTTAATGCTCAACTTCTTTATTTTTCAGGTAAAGAAACAGGCCCATAAAAGGTAAGTGACTTTACCAAGCACATACTGCAATTTCGCAGAAGAGAAAAGGCAAGAACCATGGCAGCAGCACTCCTAGAACTGACTTAAACACCAGCTGCTGGCTGTGGTAACTGTCTTTAAGGTCTTGTGAGGGAGCTAAAGTCCTAATGGGATGCTTAGATGAAGATGATGAAGAAAAGTATAAGATCAGACCCATACAATTTGAGGGTGAAAAGAGACCTCAGGGGGCATTTAACTCAACTCATTCCTGAAAAAAAATCTCTTACAAAATATCAGACAAATGACCACCCAGTTTTTGGCTGAAGAACCAAGTTTCAAAAAAAAAAAAATGGTGTAAGAGGCAGCTAGGTGAAGCAAAGGACCTGGAATCAAGAGGACCCAAGTCCAAATCTAAGCTCAGATAGTTACTGAATCATGATACTGGGCAAGTCACTTGACTCCAATTACTTTTCTCCCTCCAAAAAATGCTATAACTTGACATCTACATAGTGCCTTGCAAAGTGCATTCTCGTTTGAGGATGCTCGCGCAAGAGAGAGAGAGACAGAGAGACAGAGCCAGAGACAAAGACAGAGACAGAGACAAAAAAACATGGGGTCCTCATCACCAACTGTACCATGACCTTGTAGATAGACTAAAGTGAGATAACATACACACATATGTACAAATGCACAGGGAATACATGTGTGCACACATGCATGTATGTATGTATGTAAAATCCCATTTATGCCTTACAAGAACCTTGAAAAGTAGGAGTTCCATTTTACAAATAAGGACAATGGAGCAGAGGAAAGTTAAGTGTCTTGTCAGAGTGACTCAGAGAGCATCTGAAGCAGTTGTGGTAGCAGCATTCTCCCCAGGTAACAGATCTGACAAAATGCTCATCTGAGGAATGGTGCCCTGGGGGCACATGGGATAGGATTCTACAACACAGGGCACTGGATTCTGTACCATGTGGAATGGCATATGTCCCTAATTACAGTCTTGGAAGGTAATATTCTAGTGTTGCACAGGGCTACAAATTAGTAAATTTGATTTAACTTTACTTTTTAAAGTATCTGCTTAGACCCAGAAATTAAGCTACCTTAGATTAATCCACATGTTGATAAGCAATCTAAGGACAGAATCAAGCAGGGTACTGTAGGTTTAAATGGCATATGGAGAAAGAAAGAGCCAGGAGCCTCCAATCCAGCTCTCTCAATAACATAAAACTCTGAAGGATTCCAATGATGCAAATGGGCTTAATAAGGGAAAAGCAAAAATGAAAAACTGAAATTACTTTTCCTTTTTTTTTCCTAATAGCAGCTTTATGACTCATATCCTGGCATCATTTGACCTTTTAAGTCAGAGCCAGCTCAGAGAAATGTCCAAATCAAAATGTGGCCTCTCTGTGAAAGTCTTGCCCATCAGCTAGCCCATGTCTGACATTTGTGCAGTTTTTACAACAGGCAGTTCACACAGTCTCCACCTTATAGAGCTACTGGTAGGATGCAAAGACTCTGTAAGACACCATGGAGATAAAACATTGCTAGGACCTCTACTACATGTTTCTATTTCTAGGCAATTTTTTTTCTAGGCTATAATTTTGAGGAAATTATAAACATAAGTCCTGGAAATAATAATTATTATATATTATAATAATAAATACCTAACATTTCTAGGATACTTTATCTCATTTTCTTTTCATTTGATCCTCACAACAATGTTATGAGATAGTGACTATTACATGCCCATTTTTCAGATAAGAGAAATGTAATCCTGAGGCAGAATTAGATCACAGGGCTTCCTGACTTCGGGTGCTGTTTGTTAAGAGTTTTCTGTGTGTCAAAAGCTGTGCTAAATTCTGGGGATATGAAGAAAGGCAAAAAACAGTCTCTATTCTCAAGAGGGTTACAGTCTAATGGGAAGACAATGTGCAAACCACTATGTAAAATAAGCTACATACCAGGCAATAAACGAGGGAAGGCACTCCCAAAGAGGATCAGAAAAGTCTTATAAAAGGTGGGCCTTTAGTGGGGACTTGAGGACAACCACGGAAGCCAGGAAGCAAAGAAGAAGAGCACAAAAACTCCAAGCATGGTAGGTAGACAATGCAAATTCACTGGAAGATGATGTCTTGTACAAAGAACTGCAAAGAGCTCAGTATCACTAGATCACAGAATGTATGTGGAGTAAGATATTAAGAAGACTGAAAAGATATGGGGGAGCCAGATTATGAAGGTCTTTGAACATCATATAGAAAATTTTCTATTTGACTCTAGAGGTTTTGAGCCACTAGAGTTTACTGAATCAGGGGGTAGGAAGTGACATGGTCAGGTCAGCCTTTAAGACTATCACTTTAATATCTGAGTGGAAAATGGAATGGATGCAGGAGAGACTTGAGATTGGGAGACCAACTAGAAGGCAGTTACTGCAATAGATCAGGAATAATGGAATGATATTTTGCACCAGCAGAATGGTTTTATTGGAGAAAAGAAGGGGAAATACACCAGACATATTATAAAGGTGAGAACAATAAGATTTGACAACATATTGGATATGTTGGGTGAAGGAGTATGAGGAGTCAACGATGATACATCAATTGAAAGCCTGGGGGACTGAGAGGATGGTGATTCCATTGATAGTAATAGGGAGAGGTAGAGAAGGTTTAAAGAGAAGGATTGAGAACTCAGTTTTTGGACATACTGAATTAAGGATGTCTAAGAGACAGCCCGTTTGAAATTTCTGAAAGGCAGCTGGAAATGTAAGAATGAAAATTAGGACAGGCTGGATAAACATGTGAACCATCAGGACAGAGATGATAAATTAATCCATGAGAGCTGATGGAATCACCAAAGAAATTAACTCAGAGGGGAAAGGGGGCTCAAGATATAATAGTAAGAGAACCAGGATAAAATGCTGTCACAGAAACCTAGAGAAAAGAGAATATTAAGAGGGTATTCAATGATGTTAAAGACTACATAGAGATGAAGAAAGATGAGGATTAAAAATATGATTAGATTTGGTGATTAGGCGATCATAAGTAACTTTGGAGAGAACAGTTTCAATTGAATGATGAGGTGAAAAGCGAGAATACAGAGAATTAACTAGTGAATGAGGTGAAAGGGAGTGGATACATCAATTAGAAAATACCTTCCAAAGGAGTTTAGCCATAAAAAAGAGGGGAAAAATCAAAAGAGGGATTTTTTTGAGAATAAAGGACACATGGACATGCTTGTATGAAAGCAGACAGTAGACAGGAAAAGACTTAAGATAATTGTGAGAGGGGGAATGATAAGAGTTGTGTGAATAAAGGGATTTACTTTGACAAAGAGAAAGGTCACATACCTAACACTGTACACCAAGATAAAGGTCAAAATGAGTTCACAATTTAGACATAAAGAATGATATTATAAGCAAATTAGAATAACAAAGGATAGTTTACCTCTAAGAACTGTGGTCAATGAAAGAATTTGTAGCCAAAGAAGAACTGGAGTACATCATTAAATACAAAAGAGAAAATTTTTATTATATTAAATTAAAAAGTTTTTGTATAAACAAAACAAATGCAGAAAAGATTAGAAGGGAAGCAATAAATTGGGGGGGTGGGTGGATATTACATCCAAGGGTTCTAATAAAAGGCTCATATCTAAAATATATAGAGAATTGACTCAAATTTACAAGAATTCAAGCCATTCTCCAATTGATAAGCAGTAAGGGTATGAACAGACAATTTTAGATGAATAAACTAAAAACATTTTTAGTCATATGAAAAAGTGCTCTAAATCACTACTGATCAGAGAAATGCAAATTAAGACAACTTTGAAGTACCACTAAGCACCTCTCAGATTGGCTAAGATGACAGGAAAAGATAATGACAAATGTTGGAGGGGATGTGGGAAAACTGGGACACTGATACATTGTTGGCGGGATTGTGAACTCATTCCCAATCTGGAGAGCGATTTGGAACTATGCCCAAAAGACTATCAAACTGTACACATACCGTTTGATCCAGAAGTGTTTACGCTGGGCTTATATCCCAAAGAGATTTTAAAGAAGGGAAAGGGACCCACATGTCAAAAATGTTTGTGGCAGCCCTTTGTGTAGTGGCAAGAAATTGGTAACTGAATGGATGCCCTTCAATTGGAGAATGGCTGAATAAGTTGTGGTATATGAATGCTATGGAATATTATTGTTCTGTAAGAAATGACCAGCAGAATGATCTCAGAGAGGCCTGGAGAGCACTACACAAACTGATGCTGAGTGAAATGAGCAGAAGCAGGAGATCATTATACATGGCAACAAGAAGACTATACAATGATCAATTCTGATGGACGTGACTTTCTTCAACAATGAGACAATTTAGACCAGTTCCAATGATCTTGTGATAAAGAGAGCTATCTACACCCAGAGAGAGGACTCTGGGAACTAAGTGTGGATCACAACATAACATTCTCACTTCTTTTGTTGTTTGCTTGCATTTTGTTTTCTTTCTCTTTTTTTTTTCCTTTTTGATCTGATTTTTCTTATGCAGCAAAGATAATTGCATAAATATGTATGCATATATTAGATTTAACATATATTTTACCATGTTTAACATATATTGGATTACTTGACATTTAGGGGAAGGGGTGAGGGGAAAGGGGGAAATTGGAATACAAGGTTTTGCAAGGGTCAATATTGAAAAATTATCCATGCATATGTTTTGAAAATAAAAAGCTTTAATAAAAAATAATAAAATGCAAGTTTCTTGAGGACAGGGACTGTTTTTGCTTTTTGTGTTAATATTTCTAATACTCGGCACAATACTTGCCACATAGTAACTGCTTAATAAGCATTTTCTTCCATTCATTTATTTATAGGACCAAAAGAGCAAATCTCTAACAAATGGATTATAGTCTATGCAGAAATGAAGGATGACTTTTATGAGGGCTCTGAATGTGGAGAACTATTGTGTGTGTGTGTCACTCCCCAACTCTCCTCTCAATGGCTACAAGTGGGCAGGTTGGAACTTCATTTGTCCACTTAGTTTATATAAAAGGTAAATCTGTATCCTCAGAAAGTGGCACCATTCTTCAGTCAACTGAGTCTTTGAAGCAAGGAGAAGAATAAAAAGGATGTTTAAAGGAGACAATATAAAACCCAATCATGTTTCTTAACTGGTGAGCACTTAAGGCATTACTGAAAGCATGAGTTTGTGAATAGAATCTCTTCTAACAAAGAAGGCTATAAGCCTGTATTTCACACTAGAGAATACTGAGCCACCAGTAGGGAGGTAACTAAGAGCAGCAGAAAGAGATTGAATTTAAATGTACCAAGGGCATGGCAAATATGAATATTCTCAATTATCTCAGAAGATACACAATTGAAATATAATTCATATTATGTATACAAAGGAGCAGAACTGAAAATTTCTATAAACTTAACCTTTAAAAACATTTCCAATATTACCCCAATTCTAAAATGATCAAGAATGTTCTCAGATTTCTTTTCTTAGAAAAGAGGAGTATTTGGGAAGGATCCCTGAATCTATAGTCAAAAGACATCAGTTTGAATTCCAGATTCCTCCACTTACTGGCTGTGTGGCTTTGAACATGTTATTTAACTTCTGGGCCTTCATTTTTCCATCTGAAAAGGGAGGAGTTAGACTGGATTATCTGTTACCTTTCAGCTCTGAATTTCTATGATTTAATTATTTATAAGTTCATAGGTTAATGGCGTTTATATTATCCTCAGTTTGGATACAGGTCACAACCCATCCATATCTATATATTCCTGTGAATCCTTCATACGGAATTTACTCAATATCCTGAAAGTTCTACATTAAGGTATTGTTACTGTTTTTATTTTTAAAAACCATTCTTTATATACCAGTGCAGTACTCGGGCTGTCCATAAGTTATCCCTTCCTGTTGTTCCATGACTGGCTTGATGATTTTTTCTGATTATACATTTCTTGAATGACACATTATCAACCACTTGCCTCCTGTGGTGTCATTAACTTTTGAGTTACCCAATATTTTGATTCTTTGAAGAATTTGTGTTTTGTGATTTGGAGCTACTAAAGCTTAAGATTAGTTAAGATAAGTTAAGATTATTTTTTTCCCCATACTAAAATGTAAGCTCCTTTGGAACATAGACACTCTTGCTTTTTCTTAGCATAATATTCATAGTGAGAGCTTAATAAATGTTTCTCTTTCATTTTCTTTCATTA
The DNA here is from genome assembly GCF_016432865.1 of Antechinus flavipes. Taxonomy (NCBI): domain Eukaryota; kingdom Metazoa; phylum Chordata; class Mammalia; order Dasyuromorphia; family Dasyuridae; genus Antechinus; species Antechinus flavipes. Next base: position 442,806,317 of record NC_067399.1, on the reverse strand, counting down.
TCATTATCATCACCATTACTATTTGTCCTTCCAAACACTGAATGGAAAACCACCATTTTATGAAGACCGCATTCCTTCTGCAGCTCAATTATATTCAGCCCATAACTTTTTTTTCTAAAATAGAATGACTTTTGAAAGCAAGTTTATTTGTTTGTCTTGGCAACCTACAAAGAGTATACTCCATGAGGGCTAGACTGCTCCATCAACAATTGAAACAAAAACTAACTTGTGGATGTGGGAGTCATATATTCAATGTTTCTGGCAACTATTTGTTCCAAATCCTTCATTTTAGAGGGGAAAAACTGAAGCAATAACTTTTTCAAGAAAATTTAACAAATAAAAATGAACAAAATTCTATCCGATTTTCAAGAAAAAGATGTCACAATGGATCAAGCACTGCTATATTCCTAAACAAATATACTGGTGTATGTATTTTAAAGACCACAGTCTTTATATAGATAAGGGCAAAGAATTATTACAGAATATCAGATGATTTGGCAAGTATAGGTAGGAGGTGTAGTGAATAGACCTGGCATTGAATATGTGAACACACTAAAAAGAAACATTTTCAATCCTCAAGTAGCCTAGATTCTTATATTCTACGAGGGGAGAAAACCTATAGATATAAGGGGATAGCAGGATAAAAAATTGATGACTTGATGAAATTACAAATAGACATTTACAGATGAAATTATGGGGGTCAAGTCACCAGATAACAGGCTGTTAAGATCTCCAACAAGAACTTTATTAATCTTTTTTGTTATGTGGGAAAGTTCTCTGATCAAAACTGAAAGAATTAGAGATCAGTTACCCATGTTTGTCCAAGAGATTAGCCATGGCTCTAGTAGCCCTTTAAAAAAGAAGTAAAGCATTTTAGTGACTATGTGACTTTGGTACCATTACCTCTTGCCTTCAGTTTCCTTCCCTGTAAAAAGAAAATAGTATTAACTAACATCTCTCCCTTATAGGGTAATAAAATCAAATAAGATAATGTATGTAAACCATTTTGCAAACCTGAAAGTACTATATTAATATTAACTATATCTCTAACATAGATGACATCTCTAACATCATCTCCCACAAAGTCTGGCACAGTATTTGGCATATAATTGGCACTTAAAGACCCTGGGCATGAACAAATGAATGTATTTTAGTAGGTAGATTAGAAAGTTTCCAATTTTAAGAATACCTGGCCTTAGGTTTGTCATCTTCATTTCTGACTCCCAGAATTCCAAAGAAAATCCCTGTGAGTCACTGCCCCAATTTTTTTCCCATTAGAGAAAATGGACTCTAGACACTATGGACATCTCTGTTTTGGCCCTGTATGCTGTGGAAGAAAAGCACAAATAATGCATTGATGATCAAACCTAGAGCAGGCAGGTGCAGTTATGGAAAACAAAAGGCAGTTTTCCCAGATTTCTTCCCACCAGGCCTCAGCAATCAGGTGGGGGAGATGAACAATGGAAGTCTGCTAGCCCAGGATCCCAGGGAGAGAGACACAGGCAGGCAAACATAGCTTCCCATTAGCAACATGAGCCTGCTGGGGAAAGGCTAGAAGCCTGATGAACTACAGAGACCCTGCCATGACTATAGTGATTCTGGAAGTCTTGCTCATGTCCTTAAGCAGGGGCGGTTCATGCTGTTGGAGATGTGTGCACCTGTCTGTACTGGATGGCTCGCCAGAACCATAGGCAAAGGATGCTTCATAGGCACCAGGACACAATGACTCTAGAAGGGTTCTTGCCAGCTGGACCAGTCCAACTACTTAGATGAGACAGTCTCTTTTTCTTTCTTCTTCCCTTTCTCTCTCTCTCTCTCTCTCTCTCTCTCTCTCTCTCTCTCTCTCTCTCTCTCTCTTTCTCTCTCAATAAGCAACAGGCTCTGGGGAAAGCATGCAATTTGAATTGAATGCACCATGCTAAATGAAACCCAGCTAGTCTCAAAACCCAAAAGGACCCAGAAGGCAAAACAGGATATTGTCTGCTTCCAAAGACAAGCATGACTATTCAAGGCCTACTATGCACAAGGAGAATATCTAAGAAAAGAACTACCAAAAATTTAGGAGGGATAGGACCCTTTCACTAGGTGTAAGAGAGGGAAGACAGGAAAGTCTTTATGAAGGAGGCAGCATGAGCCTTGAAAGAAAAGACTTTCTTTCAGGAAAGGACAGATGTAGATGGAGGGCAGGAAACTCCATCCCATGTGTGAAGGATGTCACAAACAATCTTGGAGGCAAAGAGATCGGGATGATTAGAGAGAGTAATTCAGTCTAACTAGAAATTAGAATAAATCAGATATAATATAAGATAAAGCCAGAAAGTGAAATAGGAAATAAATTATGAAGGGCCTTGAATGACAGCATCAGGAATCTATATTTGGTGGAAACTATGGGTTTTTTTCAGTATTGAATAATCTGATTGGAGTGGTGCATTACAATAGCTAGCATTGATATAGCATTTTTTAAAATAATTTTTTATTGATAGAACGCATGCCAGGGTAATTTTTTTTACAGCATTATCCCTTGCATTCATTTCTGTTCCGATTTTTCCCCTCCCTCCCTCCACCCCTTCCCCCAGATGGCAAGAGTCCTTTACATGTTGAATGGGTTGCAGTATATCCTAGATACAATATATGTGTGCAGAACCAAACAGTTTTCTTGTTGCACAGGGAGAATTGAATTCAGAAGGTATAAATAACCCGGGAGGAAAAACATAAATGCAAGCAGTTTATATTCATTTCCAGTGTTCTTTCTCTGGGTGTAGCTGCTTCTGTCCATCTTTGATCAATTAAGGCTCTCTTTTGATATAGCATTTTGTTTACAAAATGCACAGTATGTCATTTTATCCTCACCTTGGAGGCTGATATTATTTCCATTTTACAGAGCAGAAAAATAAAGCAGACTTGCCCAAGATCACACAGCTAGGAAATATCTTTAGCCACACTTGAACTTAAGTCTTCCTTACTCCAGGTATAGATCATCTCTATCACTTAGCAATCTTCATTAGTAGGATTAATTGGACTGTGATATGTATACTAGATTGGAGAAGCATTCACAGACAATAAGAAGACTAATTAAAAATTACTACAATAGTCTAGGTGAAAAGGAACTGGTACTTGAAATAGGGTGATGAATAATAATAGAGAGAAGGAGATAACTGTGAGAGATATGTAATATTATAAATGGAGATGGGACAGAGGAACAAGGTTGGGGTGATGTAAGAGAAAATTCATTTCTTCTCTTAAATGAACTCCATATACTCTCAACCTCAATACAACATTGTAGGACTAGCTCAACTTTTTTCAAGAAGAAACATTTGCAATCACAGAGAAGTACATAGCTAGGTAAGCCATGGAAAAGCCTTTAAATGACTCAGCTGTGGAAGTCCATGTTTTCCATTCTTGCTCTTTCAGTGAAGCTGTACGTGGTCGTTGCTGCTTAACATCAGGAAAAGAGACAGGAGTTTATACAACTTGTCTTTCTTTTTTCTGAGGGTATCTCATGTGGTCCATATACAGATCTTGTAATGTTATGCAGTCAAAACACAGAGAAATTTAAAGGGGGAGCTGAGTAGCAATGTTACATCCTGAAGTTTTGGCTTAATTTACTGTGTCTATGACTATCCACAAATGGCTTTAATTCCTCATCACTAGGGGAAATTGCCACCCAGAGGTGACAAATAATGAGCTTGATTTTTCTTTTAAAAATGGCACAATTTGCCAACTAAATGAGTATTTATTCATACTGGAATGGTATACACAAATTCCATTAAAATGGCCATTGTCCAGAACATGTCTGGACTCCTCTTTGGGAATTGCCTTCAGAGAAATGTAATTTGTCAACACCTATATGAAAAATGAACCTAATCACTAACAATAAGAAAAATACAAATTAAAACAATCTTGAATTTCCACCTCATGTTCATCATTGACAAAAATGACAAAAATTGAAACTGGCAGTTGTTGGAAAGGATAGGGGAGGACAGGCACACTAATATTGCTGATGGTAGAACTGTGTATTAATCCAAAAATTCTGGAAAACAGTACCCTAAAAGTCACCAAGTTTAATATACCCTCGGGTCCAACAATAACACTATATACCAAAAAAGGAAACAGCAAGGCACAGTGGATAGAACTAATGTCTTAAAATCAGGAAGGCCTGGTTTTCTGTTTTCAATATATATTAGTGAGATAATAAGATAACAGGCAAATTGCTTAATTTTTCTGTTCCCCAGGTTACTCTCTAAGACATTAAGTTACAGACAATGCCTAGAATTCCCACACTAGAAATTCCTTTATGAAATCACAATCTGTACTAAACAAACAACAAAAGTGATTCAAAAGAGTGTATTGTACAGAGATTGTTATGGCAGCATTATATGTAATGGCAAAAACCTGGGAGGAATCTTAAATGTCCAACAATAGGGGAATGGGTAAATAAATTGTAGTACAGTGACAGGATAGAATACTACAATGCCATTAAGACCGACAAGTATAAGAAATAGAAAGAAACTGGGAAAGACATTTATGAAATAATGTAAAGTGAAAAGAACAGAAACAGAAAAATGAGCATATTTTGTGACACTATAAAAAGGAAAAATGAATGAGAAAAAAATTAAAATGATTCCCCAAAAAAAATCCTGATAAGAATTTAGGAGTAATAGAAAAGCTATACTTTTGGGGATGAATATAAATAGAAACTTAGTAAATTTAGTGGATTTTACAGATATTCAATATTTAGTTTTAATGACATTTTCCACTTCAAAATATAGACTATAGTCTCATACAAATCTTAATCTTGTGAATAAAGGTCCCCAACCAGAATTATCCTGGGTACCTCCCCACTGAATCACCAGCATGGGAAGGATTCACTTATATGGTTAAGCTAAAGTAGATCGATCAAAAAGATTAGACTTATCTTCAAGTCCCACATTAGATATGCTAGAAAGCATGGACAACCTTCCTAATGTAGGGGTGATTAACCCAAAGTTTTCCTGCACAAGTACTTCCTGAGTCTCCTACATCTAGGTAAGATATATTTGGGGGTCTGCTTGCTATTCATGGTTTTTAGGGGACATCTCTCCCCTTCTCTTTCCCTTCCTATCATAGAATTTATGGCAGGATTTCCCCCTTTTAAAATCTTTTCTACAATAAATGGCTTCCTAAGAAGAGGGCCCACGTTTGAGATTTGATAAGAGTTAATATGGACCAGATCTTGCCCAGTCCCACTCTCCACAAACAATAAAGTCTATTCAGAAAAGGATCTGGGGGTTTTAGTGGTTCACAATCTCAATATGACTCAGCAGTGTAATGTGGGAATCAAATAAGGTAATTTGATCTGGAGTCCTTGCCTTTGTCTCTGAGTATCTTGTGTTTGTCTGTGAATTGATGCTGTTATCTATCACATTTTAATAGCATTGTTGTTGTTCAGTCCTTTTTAGTCACCCCATTTAGGGTTTTCTTGACAAAGTTACTGGAATGCTTTGCCATTTCCTTCTCCAACCCATTTTACAGATGAGGAAATTGAGTTAAGTGACTTGTTCAGGGTCATACAGCTAGTAAGTGTCTGAGGTCAGATTTGAACTTGGGAAGATGAGTCTTCCTGACTTCAGGCCCAGCCTATGGCACCACCTAGCTGCCCCTTTAATGACTTTAGTAAAGTTTAAGAATTCTTGACTTGTGCCAGAAAGTAAAAGAAAATTTTAGTTTTGTTTTGTGCACATGCCAGGTATTCCCATGATTCTGATCTGGAAGAAACTTAGAGGTCATTTAGAATCTAATGTGTCCTTTTATACAGATAAGGATGCTGGGTTCTGAGAGTTTAAATCCAGCATGTTGTCCAACATCACATAAGCAGTTAAAAAAAAGCAGGCTGAAATTAAATCTTTCTCACCTGACTCCAATCCCAAGGCTCTTTTCTGCCATCCCAAGCTAAGTTCATTTAATTCTAGAATACAGTGATTTCCAGCATAAGATTTTTTTTTGGAAATATTTTGCTGCAATAAAGTACTAGTAATGAGCATTTGCTTGTCCTTTACCTATTACTGATCCCCACAGAGCACTTACAAGATAAGTGTATGGATAATTTCTTTTAATTTGAAAAAAATACTGATTTAAAGTATTTTATAATCACTTTTTATTTCTGAACATCTTTCTCACTCCTTACCCAGAGATCTATCAAAAAGATTAAAAAAAAGAAAAAATAGTTCCACAAAACCAACTATCCCATCAATTGATTCACACCATGAAAAATTTAGAGCAATGCCATGTGATTCAATGGAGTCTGAAACCTAGGTTCAAATACCAATTTGTGTCTACTTGTATAGAAGATTGGGGAACCACAATTAATTAACACTCTTATAAAATGGGGGTGCTACCTTGCTCATAGGTTTGTAGTGACAGACAAAGGAAATAAGTAGGTAAAGTCCTTTGCTACATGAATGCATGCCATAGAATGCTACTTGCTAATGTGTAAAATCTCTGCTTAGGCTATGCCTTTTCTGGCAGTTTATGCATATGCTCCTTGCAGGTACCCAATTACCTGGCATTCAGTCATGTCCCTAGGGGAGTTTTAGCAGTTCTTTCAGCTCACTAAGGGGTGCTCAATGGCTGGTTTCAAGGCAACCCAGGATGTTGCCTACATGTTGTACTAGTACATCAGAGTGGCCAGGAAGGTCCTTCTATTCTAAAACAAACCTTCATTTGATGCTGCTACTGAAATTTTTCCATTAAGGTGTCACTGTTCTTTGGATACTGCCTTTCCTCTCCCAAGAACAAATGTCCCTTGTAGATGTTCTTCGTCCTACCCATCTGGTGTTTTGCAAGTCCCTTAACCTTTTAATTTTCTCATCTGTAAAAATGCGAATGACAGACTAGTTGATTGCTGAGGTTCCTTGAAGCTCTAGAAATATGATCTTCTGGCTTTATTTTTTGCATCTTAATATGGATAAATTTAAGATTTTTTTTCCTGAGGTAAAAATGCATTGGGAGTTAGAGTAAAACCATATGCACATTGTATATCGAGAGGCCAGGAACAGGAGCTTTTAAAAGATGGAAAAAAGAATGGCATGGAGGGACTAGAAGGTGGAACCATATTTCATCCTCAGCAGCTATTTTTGATCATGTGTTTGAGGAGAAACTACTTGCCTTTCTTTTTATGTTTGCTGCTTAGCAGAAGGCCTGCACATGTGTCTATGGACTGACTAAATATCTTACTAAAAATTGTTACATTCCACCATCAAGGTCACTAAAATTAAAAAATCACATTCCACTCATAGGGGAAGAGTTGAATTCAGTTACTAAGTTAATTGGCAAGACATAAGAACTGCATAACATAGTGGAGAAATTATTGGATTTGGAGAAAAATTACCAGGATTCAAATTATAGTCATTTTACCCTTGGAAAAAACTGATTAGTTTCAGTTTTGTTCAATTTATTATGACTATAAAATGAGGATTTGACTAGACCAGAGGTGAAAAACACATGGCCTATAAGTCACATGTAGTACACAATACTCCCCAATGTGGCTAGAATCAGATTAAAATTTAATATGAAATTCCAAAGACCAAAAATTGGAAGGGCACACAGTTTCAATCTAGCACGGGTTTTTTTACCTTTTTGGTATATCATGGTCCCCTTTGGCAACTTGATGTAACATATATGGACCACTTTTTAAAAATTTTTTTCTCTTTAATATTTTATTTTTTGCCAATTACATGCAAAAGTTAGCTTTTTATTTTCAAAACATATGTAAGGATAATTTTTTTTACCATTGACCCTTGCAAAATCTTGTGTTCCAATTTCATTTCCTTCCTCCCCACCTCCTCCCTAGATGACAAGTAATCAAATATATGTTAAAGATGGTAAAATGTATGCAAATTCAACATAGACATAAATATTTATACAATTATTTTGCTGCACAAAAAAAATCAGATCAAAAAGGGAAAAAATGAGAAAGAAAATAAAATTCAAGCAAACAACAACAAAAGAAGTGAAAATGCTATGTTGTGATCCACAGTCAGACTCTCTCTAGGTGCAGATGGCTCTCTTCAAGTTGAGGTATAGGATTGTAATGAAACACTACTGTGTTATAAGAAAGGACAAGGGGGACGGTTTCAGAAAAACCTGAGAAGACTTATATGATTGATGCAAAGTGAAGTGAACAGAAACAAGCAAACATTGTATACAGTAACAATATAATGATGATTAACTAGGAAAAACTTAGCTACTCTAATCAATATAATGATGAAGACAATTCCAAATGACTCATAATGAAAAATGCTATCCCTCTCTAAAGAAAACTGTTAAATTCTGAGTGCAGATTGAAGTATAATTTTTCACTTTATTTTCCTTGTTTTTTTTGGGGGTAGAACATAGCTAATATAGAAATGTTTTGCATGATTTCTCATTGTTAGTTTATACCACATTAGTTGCCTTCTCAAACTAGAGGGTGGCAGAGAATTCAGAACTACATTTAAAAAAAAATTAATGTTAAATATAAATAAATAAAAATTTGCTTTTAAAAGCTGTATTACCTATATTGTTTCTGTTTAGTCATTTTTAACCAAATTATTTATTCTTATTTTATAAAAACTGAAAAATTATGCCAATCTCTTCTCAATCAAACACGGCTGTGATTTAATCACCTTTCTCAGAATTTCCTCAGCTATAATTCTATCTGACCATAAGATTGAATTCTAACCATTGGCAGCATGCCTAAATTATTTTTAAAATTTTTTCTGAATTTTGAAATTTGAAACTTTAAAAGTTAAAAAAAAATTGCGAAAGTTGAAGCTGAACAATTTTAGTGATTAATTGAATGCAAATATTATAGATGGGAGAATTATTAGATCAGTAAGAGATATAAGGGCAGAAAACTCTCTTCATTATCTTTCAACCCTAAAGACTAAATTTTTGTGGAATGAATAACTTTAGAACTACGACAGAAATAGAGGGACTGTGTTATGTCAGTCTTTCCATTGTACCCAGGAGGTGTCTTTTTCCCACTGCTTGTTCCATCTGGAACTTCCTCCCTTTTATTTATAACTATACCTCAAAGTATAATTTTGGTTTCATCATCTTCAAGAAGTTTTCCTGAACAATGCACATGGATCCATCTAGATTAACTGATTCATAGATTATGACATCTATCTAGTGGCTAATCTTCCAGTGATGGTCTTTCAGTGTTGCTGGTCAAAAAATTCATATCTCTGCAGCAAGTCTCAGAACAAGTCTTTCCAAACTGTCTTTTTTTCCAAGGATAGAAGTCTATCTGCAGAAGTCTATCTGCATAATGCCCTTACCAGAAGTCTTTGGTGAGAGGTTTGTGTTGTATTAAGTGAAAGGAGTACCCCCAGTAATGAATTAGTGGACAAATTCATGGATAACTCATTTCACTTCATAAATTGTTGTATATAAAATCACCAACTGCTCATGTGATTGTGATTTACTATAATTATTCCTTTCTTCTGTTTCCCCCTATGGTTTTCAAAGAGAAATGGTCCTAGAAAAAAGTAGTTATCCTTTTATTATTAATTTATGTTTTATTTTCAGTAGTCTTTTGTGTTGGTAGAAAGTATAACTGATTTTTAATTGAATAAAATTATTAGGATGTTGCCTAATTTTCTGCAGACTCACTGAAAGAATCTGAAACAATTCTAATAGCAAACAGGATGATAAGGAATGCCACGTGACTCATGTTCCTACACATGATTCTGATGATCATGATCATTTCTATTTGCCATTTTCATTAGTATATTTATACTTTTATATCATAATAATTCCCCATACATAACTCTTTTTCCCTGTCATAATGGTCAGGTCAAATCAACCATTACAGCCATATATCTACCTGGATCTGACCTCCAAGTTTCATTTTTATCATTGTATTTAGTCTGGGTTTGGCTGTCTTCTGGTATTTTTTAAAATTTGAATTCTTATAGTTAATGTGCATATTGTTCTGTCTGCACCACTTGCTTCACTTATCATTAGTTCATACATATTTTTTCCATTTGTTTCTTTTGACTGAACCCCTAATTTCATTGGTAAAGAAAGTTCCAGTGCAAGTGAGTACCTTCTCTGCAACTTTGTTTTAACATTTGCCTGGGGCCCTGAAAAATTAAAGAATTTGTTTGTGGCCTTCGGGCAAATAAGTCTCAAAGGTAGAAGCCAATTTTTTGTATTCCATGGTTAACTCTAAAACCACTATCCAAGCTATTTCTCATATCTTCCAACCTTTCCCCTGCATGCTTCCTATCTGTCCTTTCTTACTACACAATATATTACATTCATATTGCACACTATGTAACTATTTCTTAATCAATAGGTACTTACTTTGTTACTATCATTTTGCTATATATGATACCTTTCTCTTCATCTCTGTCTTCTGTAGAGTGCATATCCAAGAGTGGGAACGAGGGATCAAAAGTATGAACAATGAATCATTTTTCAGTGACTCAGCTCTACTAGTAACATATTAGTGTCAGCTTATGTGTTTATTTTTCTTATTTCTATAACCTACTCAAGGTCACAAAGCTCACAAATGGCAGAATTTGGTTGCAAGTAAGTTCTCTCCAAGTAAGTCTTTTTGTAACATCATATTGCCATGGTATGGGCCTAAAGGACATCCAATATGATCTCACTGACGAAGCATTAATTAAGCACAAATTACACTGGACACTGGCAATACAATGACAAATTGCGAAACATGTTGGAAAGAAGGACATATCAAAGTCTACATGGATTTCTTTATAAGTGTTTTAGTTTTTTAACCAATTTTTAGGGTCTAATATTACAATAGTTGATAACAATTCTTTTATGCCAATACTGAACTGTGGTGTAGGTGCTATCAGTGAGATAGCACTTAGTAGTCAGAATGTTTCACTCCATGTTGAAAGCTACCAGTTTGGAACTGACTATTCATAGGAAGGTCAATTTTATAGATGGAAGAGTAGCTATAAGTCACCTAGTCCAAACCTCTCATTTGATAGATATGGAGACCTTTGCCCAAGGTCTCACAGTCCAACAGTGATAATAGAGCAGACCTTCAAAACCAGATCCTCTGAATCCAAATCCAGTGTTCTTTCCATTGAGTTCCACTAATAAAAAGAGGACTCTTTTCTTTGATTTCATTTGGACAAGAAGAGAAGAAATGACCTCTGGTCACTTTAAGGAAGGGTTTTGCCCCAAGGATTTTAGGGCTATAAGGAGCTTTGTGATTATGCCCTCTCCATGTCCATCTGACTGTTCTCTGCACCCAGAATGATTAGTCTAATTTGATGAATTACTGTCAGTTAAAAGAAGAACTTGTGAAGCCAGAAAAAAGAGCCAGTATTAGTAGATGCCTATGTTTCTGTAGGCAGGAGGGACCAGGAGGGCAAGCTTAATGATTCAGTAGATGGGGGAGATCTGAGAATTCTCCACATGAGCTTTCCTACTCTGCTGAGACTTCATTCCTCCTGCCAACAATCCTAGCTGAGACATCTCCCACTGCAAAGGGGACCCCGCAGAGCAGGTAACTTACAGTAAGCAAGGGAAGCAGCCTATTCTTGCTTTAATTGTCTGTTTATTTATTCCAGCTGTGATGATGGGAAGAAAGCCTGTATCATTAGATGAAACAGCTGGGCTTGGCAGGAAGGAGAAACTCTCCCCCATTGGGAAAGACACTAAGTCCCTCAAAGTGAAAGTGTGCACAGGGAATTCACACATCAGGGCATAGATGACAGACATTCCCACCATATATCCTACCACCTATCTCCTGGCTTCTTAAGTTATATTTTGTGACCCCATATGGTATCCTGTAACAATGTGAGAGTTGTGAAACTATGATCAATTTACAGTAAAATTTTGATTTGTATATTTATTTTATAAACCTATATACCAAAGGTCGCATAAAAATCCTTGGGTGAAAAGGGATTGAGAGAGAAAAAAATATAAGAAGCCCTGCTATCTGTCCCTGACCCCTAATTGGAGGCAAAATTCCTATGCTAGAATGTCCATGTCTATCTTCATCTATTTGATCTTAGTAAGCAAACAAAAAGTGAAAATGTTTTTCTGTTCCTTTTACCTTAGTAGTTAGTCCATCCTTTTAAAAATTATGTGAAGACAGTGGTGATAATAAAATGTATGTAAAAAATACTTTGTCACATGATAAAAGAACTAGGTAATATCAGTGTGAAAAATTTAGATCAATGAAAACAGAAAGGTGGAGCTGGAGGAGAGTCCTTCTTAAGGATTTCCATTTTATAGAAGGAATTCTGAAGCCCAGGATAGAATTTCAAACTTGGAAGGGATGATAAGGACCACTGACTAAGAATCTTCTAGACAATATTCCTTTTAAGTGACTATATCTATCCTTTGTTTGAAGATTACAAATGAAGGGAGACCTACTATCTCCCAAGGCCCCAGCCCATTATCATTTCTGCTAGGAAGCTTTATCTCTTTGTGTGTTTGTTTCCTTTATATTCACCCTAACTGTCCTTTGGAGACAAAATGAACAAGTCCAATTCCACTTCCAGATGATCACTCTCCAGATATTTGAAGGAAGTTATCCTGTACTCTTTATGTCTTCTATTTTCCAGGCTGAACATTGCCATTGAGCTGATTGCATCAAGCCACAGAGGATTCCAACAATTTACTCAAAGAATTCCATGACCAATAAAAACAGATAAATGACCTGATTGTCCAAAAAGGAACAAAATGGATAACAACAATTTATTCTTTAGATTTTGACATGTGCCTGGATAAACAGTCCATTACATCAATACATCAATTTAAAAAACTCTTGGTCAGGCATCTCAGATGAACAATAATCTAAGCCAATGATTTTAATATTTTCCTCTGTTAATTATTTCTTATTTATTCTGTATGTAGCTTGTGTGTATGTGTATGTATGTGTGCGTGTGCATATATCTGAGCATAATCACACACAGACATATATGTTATCTACATTATTCCCCTCATTAGACTGTGAGCTCCTCGAATGCAGGAATTATCTTTTGACTTTTTTGTATCCCCAGAACTTGGCATAATGTCTGGTACAAAGGAAGTTCTTAATAAATGTTTGTTGATTTATTAAACTCAAGCTACTTTTTGAAACAACCCATATTCATAATACCAATATTCGTCTGGTGAATGCAAATGGTTGTCAGTCATAGAACCATATAATCTAAGGGGAAATTTTCTTTTACTGACATCCCAAAAGACCACGGAGAATCATATAATGAGCATAGTCTGTACCCATTACCAAGTGGTATTCAAGAAATGAATCTATCTCCCCCAAAATGTATGATTAGGAAAGAAAGGAGACCAGTAATGAAGGAGAATGACTAGTAATAAATCAGCCTTATTTTTGCCTTAGAACTCACTAAATGGTAATAGTTTTATTTGAGGGTTTTTTTTTTAATTTTGTAGCAGATATGTGATTTTATTAGATTAGGAAATTCCTCATGAGGAAATAGTTACATGATTCAATGGATAGAGTTGCCAGCTCTGGAGTTAGAAAGACATGGCTTCAAAGCCAGCCTCAGACATTAGCTATGAGACCCTTAACAAATCACTTAACCCTGTTTGCTTCAGTTTCCTAATCTATAAGATGAGCTGGAGAAGTAAATAGCAAACCACTCCCACAACTTTGCCAAGAAAACACCAAATGAGATCATTGAAAATATGACTGCAACTATTGAAACACAACAGTGAAGAAGCTTTCTCTTCTGAGGGAGATCTCTTCTTCCTCTGTGACTTACAATGTCAGAGACTTATGTGGGGTATTGAGAGGTTAAAGAACTTGTACAGAGTCACAGAGGAGCATTTGAAGTCAGAGCCTTCAGTCAGCTTCCCATCCACAGCTGCTTCTCTATCTCTTAGGTGTGAAAAGATCTTAAAAGAAGGTTCTGGCATGTTGATAAGATTTTCAATTAAGGTTTTATCAGAGGAAACAGGCAAGTGTCACTGAGAGTGAGAAGGTACAGTGTCTACATGCAGAAGCATGACTAGAGTCCTCAATGGTGAGAGTGGAAATGATACTAATATTCTCCACTTTAAATGATACTAATATTCTTTACTTTAAAGCATCGATCTTCTTCCCTCAGATCACATCACACACCTTGCACAACTTGTTATTGAAAATTTTTCCAGAGTTTTCTGGGGGAGAAATTCATGACCCTTTATGATGAGTGATACTTGAGGATGAGTCTTTCTGAACTTAGTTAGACTGATCTTCAGAAAACAGATCTGGAGACCATCACTGGGTCCATAATTAATGATTTTCTAGCTTTACTGGTATTCAAGAACCAAAAACCAAATCAGTATCACCATGAGGTATAGAAAAAACACAAACATACAAATGATAAAAGATGATAAATGTTATTCAGTAACTTTTTTTCCTGTCCAGATACTAGATAAGTAAATGAATTACTGAGAAAAAACATTAATAACACTTAATATCTGACAATATCTGACTGTCAAGTGCTGAGGATTCAAATAGAAAAAAGAGTGGTTATTTAAGCAACTAGAGTTGCTGACATTCCATCAAAATAGCAAAGTGGAGGTTGTCTTCCTTCTTCCCAAGACAACAAGCAATTCAATATAGGTTAAACAGGTGCAATTCTTCAAAACATATTTCCATATTTGTCATGCTACACAAGAACTATCAGATCAAAAGGAAAAAATATGAGAAAGGAAAAAAAACACAAGCATACAAACAATAACAACAAAGAAAGATGAAAATCCTATGCTTTGATCCATATTCAGTCTCCATAGTTCTCTCTCTCTGGAAGCAGATTGGTCTTTCCATCACAAGTTTATTGGAATTGCTTTGAAGCACCTTATTGTTAAAAACAGCAACTTCCATCAGAATTGCTCATCACATAATCTTCTTGTTGCTATTCTCTTGATTCTACTCACTTCACTTAGCATCAATTCATATAAGTCTTTCCAGGCCTTTCTGAAATCAGCCTGCTCATTATTTCTTACAGAACAATAATATTCTATTACCTTTATATTCCATAACTTATTTATTCATTTCCACTTAATTTCCAGTTCATTGCCACTATAAAAAGAGCTGTTACAAATTTTTGTACATATGAATGCAAATTTTCCCTCTTTTGTGATCTCTTTGGAATACAGAACCAGTAGGAAGACTGCTGTTTTTATAACTGTGCAAAGTTACAAATTGCTCTCCAGAATTATTGGATGATTTCACAACTTCATCAACAATGCATTAGTGTCCTAGTTTTCCCACATTCCTTCCAACATTTATCATTACCATTTTTTGTCATTTTAGCCAATCTGAGAGATTGTCTTAATTTGCATTTCTCTAATCAATAGTGATTTAGAGCATTTTTCCATATGATTAGAAATGGTCTATTTTTAAATCTGTGATGCAATGAACAGAGCATATACCATCCATTATAACAATATCTTTGCTATAATTATAAAGAAAAACAGCTCCCCCAAATAATGGAATATTTGGCAGAGCTTAGGTGTCAACCTGGGACTGGGGACCACGGAGAGTAGAAGAGCTATCTAACTCCACTGAAGTTGACCATTCATTACAAAAGGTTTGTAGGGTACAATTTGACAGACAGTATAAGGTTGAGAAGTCCCAAAGACTGAAATTTCAGAGGTAGAACCAAAATGGTGGAGTAAAGTCAGGAAGCTGTTCCAAATCTCCCAGTTTCCATCCAAAATCACATAAAACCAAGTCTCTGAACAGAGTCCAATGGAATGAAACTACTCTTCAGCTCAAGATAGATTGACAAAACTTCAAGAAAAGTCAGACTCACTGAGGTGAAAAGAGTATTCAGTCCAAGTCAAACAGACTGGGAAAGCTGTTGAAAGAGTCTTAATCACAGCAAATCACCAACTAAGACCCTCAGCCCTGGCTTGGTAGAGGAGCAAATCAGTGGGGCAGCTTCCAATTTCAGCTCAGAAGGCAAACTTTGGGAAAACAGGCTGTTTCCGGAACAGAGCAAACAAAGATATCCCCCACAAACACAAGGAGCCCCTATGCTCAAAGTAAGGCTCAGAGCTGCCCAGAAAATTGAGGACAATCCCACCTTTACCCTAGGAGCAGAGTTCCTACCTTAAAAGTGAAAAAGAGGGACTACCAAAAGAAAAGGAAAGAAAATGAGCAAGAAACAGAAAAGGACCTTGACTATAGAAAGCTACTATGGTAACAAGGCAGATAAGAACAGAATGTCTACAGAAAATAATCTCAAAGAGTGAGAGTAAATTGGTCTCAAGCCCAATTGGAAATGCTCATAAAAATATCAAAAGGCAAATAAGAGAGGTAGAAGAAAAAATGAGAAAAGAAATGAAAAGTATGCATGAAAGAGTAAACATTTTGGAAAAGGAAGGAAAAAATTGTCTGAAGAAAACAACTCTTTAAATGGTAGAATAAACCAAAGTGAAAAAAAAAAGATAGAAAAAGATAACTGAAAAACATCACACATTAAATATCACACAGGGCAAATGGAAGATAATGACTTTGTGAGACAGCAAGAATCAGTCAAACAAGATAAAAAGAATGAAAAAAAATGGAAGAAAATGTGAAATACCTCATTGGCAAAATAGCTGACCTGGAAAATGGGTCCAGAAGAGACAGTTTAAATTTACTGACCTATCTGAATACCATGATCAAAAAAAGAGCCTGAATAGCATTTTACAAGAGATCATTAAAGAAAACTGCCCAATATTCTAGAAACAAAGAGGGAAAATACTTATTGAACGAATCCATTGATCTCCTCTAGAAAGAGATCCCACAAGAAAAATGCCAAGGAACATTATTACAAAACTCCAAAAATATAATCTCAAGGAAAAACTACTATAAACTGCCAGACAAAAACAATTCAAATATCAAAAAGCAACAGTCAGGACTACTTAGGATTTGGCAGCTTCTACAATAAAGGATTGGAGGGCCTGGAATACCATATTCCAGAAGGCAAAGAGTTCTGTGGTTATAATCAAGAATTAATTACTCAACGAGATTTAGCATCATTTTTCAGGGGAGGTGTGAAGCTTCAATTCTTACCCAACAAAGAGACTTTGAATCATTTTTATTTAAAAAAAACAGAACTAAACAGAAAATTTAGAGTACAAACACAGGACCAAGAGAATGATAGAAAGGTAAACAGGGGAAAATATATAATTAAAGGTTAAACTATTTATATCCCTAGATGGGAAAACAATATCTGTGACTCTTGAGATCTGTCTTTGTCACTGGGGCAAGGGGTGCATCACAGACTGAGGTTTTGAACGGACTATAATATGATGACATCAAAGAAAAGGACATTAAAGGGTGGAAAAAGTCCTTACTGAAAAAAGAGGAAAGGGAAGGTATAATGGGACAATTAGTTCACCTCAAGAGGCTCAAAAGACCAATTATAATCCATGGGGAAAAGGAAGGGGGATGAGCATTGTCTGAAGCTTGTTCTCCACAGTTTGGGCACTAAGAGGGAATAACTTAATCTATTTAGTTGGGTATAGAAATTTATCTAATCCTATAAAAAAAAGTAGGAGAAAGAGGAAAAGAAAAGAAAAGGATACTATAGAAGGGAGGGCAGAAACAGTAGGAAAAAATTAAGAGAAAGGGGAAGTGGTTGTTAAAAGATAAGGTATTAGGTGGAGTGGCTTAAAAGAACACTACTATGAGAAGAGGGCAGAGGTGATAGGAAATAAGGTAGTGGCTGGGGCGGAATAAAAACACAAGGTTAAGGACAGTGTGGAAAGAGCAAACAAAAGTATATACAGGAAAGAAAATAGGATGGAGGAAAATACAGAACAGGTAATCATAACTGTAAATGTGAATGAGATAAACTCTGCCAAAAAAACAGACGCAAATAGCAAAGTAGACTAAAAAACAGAGTACTATAAAACATTGTTTGTGAGAAATACATTTGACACAGAGAGATACATACAGAGTAAAGGTGAAATGCTGGAACAGAATTTATTATGCTTCAGGTGAAATTTTAAAAAAATAGCAGGGATAGCAATTCTGATCTCAGATAAAGTAAAAGTAAATATAATCTTATTAAAAGAGATAAGAAGAGAAAGTACATCTTGATAAAGGGTACAACAAATAAATGCAAAAAATAATAAATGTGTATGCATCAAGTGGTAAAACAGGCAAATTCCTAGAAAAGATTTTAAGGTAGTTATAGAAAGAAATAGCAAAAACTATTCTAGTGGGGGAGCATAACCTTTCTCTTTTAGAATCAGACAAATATAACCATAAAATAAGATAGAAAGAAATGTATAAGGTAAATAGGATCCTAGAAAACCTGGAAACGACAAACCTCCAGAGAAAATTGAATAGGGACAGAAAAGAATACACCTTTTTCTCCACAGTATATGGCACCTACACAAAAACTGACCATGTTTTGAGGCATAAAAACCTCACAATCAAATGCAAAAAAGGTAGAAATAGTAATTGCTTCCTTTTAAGACCACAATGCAGGAAAAAGAAAAAAGGAAAAATTGGAAATTAAATAATCTGATTCTAAAGAATGAGTGGGTCAAACAACAAATCACAAAACAACCCATAATTTCATCCAAGAAAATTACAATAATGAGACAACATGCCATAACCTATGGGATGCAGCCAAAGCAGTTCTTAGAGGAAATTTTCTCTCTCTAAATAGCTATATAAATAAAATAGAGAAAGAGGAGATCAGTGAATTAGGCATGCAACTAAAAAAGCCAGAAAAAGAACAAATTAAAATTTCCCCAATTAAATATCAAATTGGAAATTTTGAAACTCAAACAAGAGATTAATAAAATAGAGACTAAGACAACTATTGAACAATACTAAGAGTTGGTTTTATGAAAAAAAAACTAACAAAATAGGTAAACTTTTTGTTAATTTGATCCAAAAAAAGGAAAGGAAAAAACCAAATCACCAGCATCAAAAATTAAAAGCATGAATTTACCACCAATGAAAAAAAATTAAAACAAAAAATTAGAGCTATTTTGCCCAATGGCAACAAGTCAGACAATCTAACTGAAATGATGAATACTTACAAAATATAAATTTCCCAGATTAACAGAAGAAGAAACAAAATACTTAAATCATCCTATTTTAGAAAAAGAAATTGAACAAATCATTAATGAACTCCATAAGAAAAAATCTCCAGGGCAGGGCCAAATGATTCACAAGTGAATTCTACCAAACATTTAAAGAGCAATTAACTTCAATACAATGTAAACTATTTGGAAAAATAAGTAAAGAAGGAGTACTACCAAATTCCTTCCAATAAACTTTGGACAGAAAGCACCATCTGCAATCAGAAAAAGATCTAAGGAGACTGAATGTATCCTATGCTCACTTTTTTTCTGTTTTTTCTCTCCCATGGTTTTTCCTTTTGTTCTGATTTTTCTCTCCCAAATGATTCATAAAGCAATGTGTATTAAAATTTTAAAAAAAAATTTACTACAGTTTAAATAAGAAATACAGCTTTCTGGATGGAAAAAAAAGAATCTATTTTCCTTGTCCACCTGGAGAGAATTTCCTATATGCTCCATCATTATCCTTCTATTAAAATGTAGAATTAAATGTCTTGATCCTAAAAAAAAAAAAAAAAAAACGGAAAGTCCAGAGACTTTAGAGAACCTGCAAATGCAAGGAAATAATTTTTCTATACTAAATATATATTCCTAGGATCTTGACACAGTTAAGAGCTTCCATAAACTTCTTAAAGATAAACAAAGCTCAGAAACTCCACTATAGCACTTTTTTTCCTTCTAGAAAAGAAACCATGTGAAATGTTCTTGATCACTACAAAAGAGAAGGAAAGCAGCATCAGGAGAAAAAAAAACTGTTGTCATCAGGTTTGGGTAACCTAGCAAACACTGATATTAAAATAAAAAGCTCTAAGAGTGGACTTGAGAGCAAACCTGCACGGGCCCACAGTCTCCTCTCTATACTGCTTTTCAAATCTTCTCTAGAAGCAAGTTAAAATACATTATGCTAAATCAAGGTACTTCCTGTGTGTGACCAGAATGCTTTTTGTTTATTACCTGAGTGCTTCTGAATATAGAGTTTCAATGGGACAAAAAAGCCTTTTAGAGTGGAAAGTGCATTTAGAATAAGTTGTCAAGAACAAGCAAAGCAGGTAACTTTTTGTAATAATAAATCTTTTATATAATACTTAAGGTTTTTAAAAGGCTTTCCTCCACCTATGAAATAGGTGGTATGAGAATTATTTCCATTTTATAGATAGGAAAATTAAGTCTAAGAAAATTGGAGTGGCTTCTCCAGGGTCACCCAGGTAGTAAACATTACAGCAAGTACGAAAATCCAGGGCTCCTGACACCAAATCCAAGTATTCACCGTAAGGATTTCTTCTACCTCTGACATTTCAAGACTGTCAGAGACAGATCTTTGAGGAGAATGGTTGTGGGAATGAGTTTGACCACATTCCTATCATGGCATGGTAGGCAGAACCACGGGTTTGCTATTTTCCAAACAGTGCTTAAGTACTCTGTGTTTTAGAACAATTGTAAAGAATCTAATAGCTTATTTCTCTGAATTCTACTTTGTCCAACATAATGAAATAAAACCAGGTAAAATAGGTACATGGTTATTCAAACTGAAACATGATTGTAACCCTATTTTAAAAGAAAGACTGGTGACAACAACATTTGTCTTCATTATTCATTCAACAAATATTTATTAAGCACATGCAACATGAATTATAGATACAAAAAGAATGAGAAGAAAAAGAAATGACATGCTGTCCCCAAAGAGCTTCTATTCTACAGGGGAGATATAATGTGAACACAGGTAAATTTAACACAAGAGAGTGTATATCCAGAGAACTAGATAAAGTGCTCTGGGAAAACCTGAGGAAGGAGAGAACATTTTCAGCCAGTTCAGTCAGATAAGCTTTCATGGAAGAAATGCAATCTGAACTAGGCCTTCAAGAAAGAAAAGAATTCTGAAAGACTAGAAGAGGATGGTCTATTTGAAGGCAGCAAGGCAGGAGTCAGGGTTGAGTTCAGGAAGTGATTAGCAATCTCGCTAGTGTGAAGCAAGGTTGAAAAAATAGAGTGGAATCAGACTGTGGAAGGCCTTAAATCTCTGGCTAAAGGGTTTATAGTTTATCCTACAGTCTGTAGAGCCTCTAGGGGGGTTTCAATATGGAAATGTCATGAAGAAAAGCCAAAGGCTCTTTAAAAAGGTACCAGTTGTTCTTGTTTCTAAGGGATGGAGCAGCAAAACAGTAATGACATTTTACACTTGCTCCCATATGGCAAAGGGGCTGCAGATATTGATGACACAGTTAAGAGAAAGGGTCAAACACAGAAAGAGATAGAAATAGCAAAATTGGATCACATTAAATTGCTTTCATGTGTTTGAATAAACGGTTCTACAATCAATCAACAAATCTTTATGAAGCATTTAGGTGATTGTGAGCACATACCTTGAGGTCAATGACAGAAAGATACCATTTAGATCAAAATATTCACAACAGAGATTAGGAAGAAAGTGGGAACTCATGTAATGAGGAGCAGCTCAAGCAATTGTGTTATATGAATAGGACAGGATATTGTTGCAGAGTAAGAAATGATGAGAAGCTGCATGACATAGTGGACATAGAATGGAAGGCCTGAGTTCCAATCCTGCTAAAGACATATACTGGCTGTGTGAATCTGATCAAACCACTTAACAAACTGTCTTGGTTTCCTCAACTATAAAACAGGATCAACAAAAGCATCTACCTTGTTCAGTTGATGTGAGCACCAAATGAAATAAGATTTGTAAAATATTACTTAACACATTGCTTAGCACAGTACCTGGCACATCGAATGCACTTAATAAGTCTATTTTCCTTCCTTCCCCTCTTCCATCTTTCTTTTCCTTTCCTTCCTTCCTTCTCTTCTTTCTCCATAACTCTCTCCTATTTTCCTTTGTTGTCTTTCCTTCTTCACTTCCTTTCCTCTTTTTTTACTTCCATCTTTTGTTCCTCCTTTTTTTCACTCCTTCACCCATTCCTTTCTTCCCATTGATACTGTTTATTTTGTCTAAGAATATCTTGCAAGTTCTTCAAATACTTTGTTGTTATTGTTCTTGCTGTGCCATTTCATTAAATTGCCTTTAGTCTAAACTAATTTGTATTCCCTAACTATTAAAAGTAAATAACTGGCTGACTAGTAACAATGAAAGTATCAGCCACAATTTGTGAGCTATAGTTTTAAGGGATGAACTACAGTCTATACTACATTTGAATAGTGTGTCCTCTAGGTGACCTACCCATTAAGTTGGAGATGCAGTGAGCCAAGATACTGTAAAAATTAAGTCTGAGAATCAAGATTTCCATGATTTTCAAGTTACAGAATTAAACTTCACCATCAAGTAGAAGACAAACTGAAAATCTAGTGAGAATGTTTCTAGAATGCTGACCATATGCAAAGGAATTTATGTTTCTAAGAAAGAAGAAAAGTTGGGACCAGTCAGGAAAATTCAGAAAAGGTAGAAAAGAAATGGAAAAAGCTGAGGATAATCTGTCTAGCAAAGCAATGACTTGGGACAAAAAGAAGAGCCTGCCTGTGTTAACACCATGAAGTGAGGGGCATAATCAAAGGGAAGGGAATTCATTCAGACCTAAGGAAGCAGCTGTCGTTTATAGTTAATGAAATGAAATAAAGCCTAGGGAATGAGATTGATTATCAGCTGCTGCCACCAAGATCCCTAATTGTGAAACTATTTTCTCAGGATAATGGGAAAAAGTAAGAGGTAACTATATTTTAAAGTAGAATATTTTCAGCTTTTTACTTAAAGGAATAGTGCAGAACA
This sequence comes from Antechinus flavipes, assembly GCF_016432865.1. NCBI lineage: Eukaryota > Metazoa > Chordata > Mammalia > Dasyuromorphia > Dasyuridae > Antechinus > Antechinus flavipes. The sequence continues at coordinate 442,783,528 of NC_067399.1, read as the reverse complement.
AACAAATATATATATGTGTGTGTGTGTGTGTGTGTGTGTATAAAATAAAATTTTGTCTAATCTAAGAACATAGGCTTTTTAGTAAAATTGTTCTTTTGGATATGTGTACAGTGTAGCTGACAGCCAGATGGCACAATGGATACAGCACCAAACCTGGAGTCAGAAAGCCCTAATTCAAATCTGGCCAACATTTACCAGTTGTGTGACTCTGGGCAAGTCACTTAACGCAATTTCAGTTTCCTCAACTTTGCAAAAGAAGGAAATAGCAAACCACTCCAGTATCTTTGCCTAGAAAACCCCAAATAGAGTCACAAAGAGTCAGCCACAACTGAACAACACCAGTACAAATGGTATTTCACTATGGAATCACAGCCTCTATAACACATGGGTCAGGAACAAAAAGGTTATATATAGAGGCTACTGCACATGCCATAATGCAGCCAAAGTGGCTTACCCTTTGGCCTGGAAACACAAGTTGTGATTTCTCATCTCTAAACTTTTGCTCAAATTGTTCCTATATTTGGAAAATCCTGTTTTCCTTTGCTTTATCTGTTGGAAGTCCTCTCAGTCCCAACTATAAGTCATATTCAGGAAGCCTTTCTTGATTCTCTAAGTTAAGAATGACCTCCCCCTTCAAAATCTATTTTTGCACTTCTCTAGTTCACTTATTATATAATAGAGTATGTATCATAGATATTTCTGTTGGTTTGATTTGTCTTTGTCTAAGTCTTGCATTTCCCCTAATATATTTTCACACAGTAGGAGCTTACTAAATGTTTGGGTGCCAGGCAAGGTTGGATACAGCAAGATCTAGTGACTTACTTTTTCACAAGCTTCTGCTACCAAGTTTTCCTCCAAAGTACAAGGGGTACAGGAAATGGATCACAGCCTCAGTGGTCTGTGGTCTTCCTCCAATGCTTCAGTGCCTCCATTATCACATCAATGTGAGCACTGTTTTCAATAAAACTGTAACCCATCCTTGGCTTCTCATCTGACAAGATTCTTATCCTTTCCTCCTATCAACTATTCATAAAGATCCCCTGAACACAAGTTTCAGTTCTTCAGGAAATATACCAAACTATTCATCATCAGAGGAGCTCACACTTAATGAACCAATGGTTAGATAAATGAATATTGGGATACATTCTAAAAATCAGGTATTTCTTAACACTCTCTGAACCTTATCTGACACTAACATCATCTCTATAAAAGTAGAAGGGGAAACTATACAGGATCAGGATACATTTTGAATTCTTTTTTTGCTTTTGTAGTTTGCCAAGGCCAAAGTATCTGCTGGCAGATACTTGGATAGAATGGTCCTTTTTGATTTTTCTGCAATCTTTGATACTTGCATAGTCTTTCCTATCTAGATTTTTTGACATAGATTTATTGCGGTTCACCTCCAACCTGTGTGCTTCTTTTCAGTCTCTTTTGCTTGATCTTCATACGTGTCATATTCATTAACTTTGAATATCCTCCAAATTTTTGTCCTGACTCTGCTTGTCTTCTTCTCTATGATATCTTGATTGGAGATCTCATCAGGCTTCATAGATTCACTGATCATTTCTTTAATTTTCTAGTTCCCCTACACACTACAATCTGCACTCTTCCTCGTGGGACACAAGCCTCTGACAGGTAAGCTTTTAATATTATCTTGACTATAACAAGGCCTCTGTATATAATTTCCAGACATTTCTATATTACCCCTCTGCACCCGCCATCATTTCCATATTATTTCTTTGTGAACCTGAGACTCCACCCATAGACTGACTATAGATTGTAAGTTTTTGCCTTATCTCACCCAGAATCAGACTCACATACCACTAATTGGTGTTCTCCACACCACTCCTCTCCCTTTCACACACAAAATTTTCAACTCCATTTTGCAAGTTGTTTTTATCATGAGAATGTAAGCTCCTCGAAAAAAGTAAAAATAGACTTTTGTGTGTGTGTTTTTTTGTTTGTTTTGCTTTGACATTGTTTCACTTCTTTTGCATTCATGATACTTGGCCCAGTGTCTGGCACATAGTAAGCATTTAAGAAATGTTTGTGGCTAGTTCTTAGATATCAGTCATATTTTGTTGTCAGAATCACTGTCAAATCTTTTTTAGCTGGAGGTGAATCACCAAAGCTTGTGTCTCATTCTGGGGGATTTTTAGAACTCGTGGTTACACCATGCCATGACAAAGTCTCAGAGTAGGACTCCAGTAGAAGTACAATTCTCTGCTTCTGAAAACATAAGGGTTTCTCTTTCCTTCTCCCCTCACTACCCACCATACCAAGGCACTTTGCAGGTCTGATCCTTCATCTTTTGTACAAGCATCCTGGATGCTCCCTCTGGAATGTGTGCTCACAAACAGGATTAAGGTGTTTCCTTCTCCAATAAACAACCTAACATTAAAGGAATTTGAAACTTCCCAAATCTTTTAATATCAAAATCCATTATTTATTTTTTATGTCTGGCCATTCCTTCCATCAATAATATTTTGAATGATCAAAATTTTATGAATTATTGTATTCCCCCATCCGTTTCCCCCAAAAAATTTCAAGCAAATGACCAGCTTCTGATGATGAACTTCTCCACATATAGCTAAGGAGCTTCTTGGTAAAAAGCTGAGTCTATGTTAAAAAAAAATAAAATGAAAAACAACTGAATATAGTTTTAGTAGCCTGGGAGGAACTAAGAGTTTCTAAGATACCAGATTACCTCCTATTCTTCAGAGGACACACAAGGACATTAATGGAGAGCTCTATTAGTAATAACAATAGTTGACATTCTGATGGCACTTGACATTTTACAAAACATTTAATGTATTACTAAATTACAATAAGGTATAAAGGCCTCACAGTACAACTATTATTCTCATTTAGCAGATAGAAAACCAAAGCTCAGAGGGGTTAAACAATTTGCCCAAGGTCATTCAGGGAATCAATCAATGCTCAATCAGGTATATGGACCCATGTGTGACATCAAATCCAATGTTGATTCACCTACACTCTGCTGCCTCATTTATTCACTCAAGAATTACTGAAGGAAAAAAACAAGCATTTGTTAAGTTCCCATTTGTGCAAACAGTGTGCTAAACATTTTAATATTCCATTAAAACTTTTTCAACAACACTATGAGGTATAATTACCCATATTTTATACTTAAAGAACCTAAACCTGAGGCAGGTATAGGTTAAGTGACTTGCCAAAGCTCACACAGCAAGTAAGTACCTTGAAGTCAAGTCTTCTTGACTCCTTAGCCCAACATTCCATTGTTACATAATTGAGCTTTACTGAACATTTACTATGATCATAACTCCAAATAAAACATTATTCACATACTCACATTCATTTGGTTATAAATATTTACTGTGAACAGAGACATAAAGAATAAGTCACAGTGTCTATCCTTAAGGAGCTCAGTTCAATAAGGAATATGTGAAAGGAAAAGAAATAATTACAATCGAAGGCAAGTTATAAAACTGTGTTAAGAAAGAATCCAAGTCCATAAGACATAAGAGCTGATTAGAGGGAAAGACTTCATGATAGAGATAGTTTTTGACCCTGGTTTTAACCAAAGATTAAGTAAAAGCTGGAAAGATACTCAATTAGCGAAGTAGATTGATGACCACATCATTCCCTGGCTAATAGTTCCTCCATCTAGTCTTACTATTTTTCAAAACTTTCCATTGGCTATTTTTTTTTTGGATTTTTTGCAAGGCAATTAGGGTTAAGTGATTTGCTCAGGTAGGAAGTATCAAGTGTCTAAAACAGGATTTGAATTCAGGTTCTCCTGAATCCAGGGCCAGTGCCCTACCAACAGGGCCGTCTAACTGACCTCCACTGGCTATCTTTCAAAACCTGCTCATACTCACTACTCAAAGAAATCTGGCTATCCATACAAGAAATATTCAATCATTTAGTCTATCTTTTACTAAGATTTCAGCACTCATCTGAATGGAGACCCTATAAAATATATATGTAGGAGAGACAACACAGATGGACCATGAACTGGACCTAGAATTGTAGAAGGAGAAAGGAATAAATTGGATTGCTTTTGAGCAAATAGTTTTACTGATTTCCAAGTCTTCCCATCATACCAAGGGGCCATATTTTCAATTCAAACATTTTTTATCAGCCTTATTATATGACAGTCATCCCTGGAACACAAGACTTAAAAATAAGCACTGCACACTGGACAGTGTTAAGGCACATGGTGGGTGTGATCAGGTTGTGGACTATAATCAATGGAAAATTCAAAAAATAAGCTTAAAAGATATCATAAAAATGTAAAACAGAAAGAGATGAAGGACTGGTCATCTCATGGTGATAATGACAGACATTAAGCAGGAATATTTGACTTATACCTTTGTGATGTCAAAAGAAAGAGAGGAAATCTTGGGAAGAAGGACCTCCTAAAGTATGAGCAGGTTTAGAAGAGTGTCACAAAGGATGGAGGAAGCTCATGAATTGATGATGACAGTTCAATTTGAGTAACCTGCCCACTATTTGCAAGACCCTGTAACTGTCACTCTTGATCAACTTCTATTTTACCAGTTCATGATAGTATCACCCAAGAACAATTGTCATATATAAGAATTGGACAGACTGAATAGTAAAAATAGATGGAGGAGCTAATGACTGTGAGATGATATGGTGGGAAAATTCACTTTTATTTTAAAAGTGGATTTTTACTTTGTAAATTGTTTTTTTCAATAGCCATGCTGTTGTGTTGCCTCCAGTATGGATTTTTCCTCCACATGCTTGAAACACTTCTGCTGCTTTCTGCTTCCTTATTCTTTTTGGTTATACTTCCACTTTCTCTATAAGTATCTATGATTTTATGGCCCAAATATAATGGTTCCTTGGTAGATGTAAAATGTCTTGGTAGGGTTTGTTATAATATTTAAAAATATATACATTGTCAGTTAATGGAAAAGACGGTTTGTTATAATTTTTTTAAATTAATTCTTTCACATTTTTTTACTTCTCTCTGTAATTTTCATTTTGACCCCAGAATATTCTTAGGATTCACTCTACTTTGTTAACTATCTCACCAAGATTTCTTTAGAATGGTTTTATACCATTCTGCTTCCTTATGCTTTGTGAAAACTGGTCATAATTGTCCCTTATCCTTCTTTGTAAGATTTGACAGATAAACTTATATTCTAATGCAGTGATGTTTTTTTGTATCCATCTTTCAATTTGTCAAGTAAATGAATGCTTTCTTCACTAAAACATTTTCTGGGTTCTTTTAGTCTCCACAGTACAGTAAGTGATTTATACTGGCTTAATTTCTGTATGAAATTACTATAGTCAGTGTCAATGTTTCATCTACTGTCCATTTCTCATTTTTTATTTTCACTAATTTATTTAAATAATATGGTTAAATCTTAATTGTACACACTATCTTTCTGATTTTTATTCTTTCTTTATTTTAAATTTTGATCTTTGCTCTGATGAGTCAATATTCAGGTTGAGCACACAGATAACTTAATAAAAGACAAAACTCATATGCAAAATAAGCAACTTATTTTCAGTTGAAATGAAATAAATATTATGATGCTATTTAATTTCACAATTTCTAACGTTTTTCTATCTTTTTAAAAAGAAAGTGCTCATGGTATAGATGTATAAAGCTTCTATTTTAATCTACAAATCTATGATCTCTCTATTCTTCTTTCTTCTGGACCATACTTTCCCATATAACCCAAAATCCATTCACCTTTTCATTGTCATTAAGTATCAGAGTTTCTGTGATTTATCCTGGAAATTTTTATCAAATTCTTCATGGAATTTCTCTATAACTTTGTCCTGAGCAACTGACTTTTTTTTGGAAAGGTTTTTTTTTTAATTTTTATTAAAGCTTTTTATTATAAAACATATGCATGGTTAATTTTTCAACATTAAGCTTCGCAAAGCCTTCTGTTCCAAATTATCCCCTCCTTCCCCTAACCTCCTCCCCTAGATGGCAGGTAGTCCAATACATGTTAAATATGTTAAAATATGTTAAATCCAATATATGTATACATATTTATACAGTTATCTTGCTGCACAAGAAAAAAATGGATCAAGAAGGAAAAAAACCTGAAAAAGAAAACAAAGGGAAGCAAACATCAACAGAAAGAGTGAGAATGCTATGTTGTGGTCTACACTCAGCTTCCATAGGCCTCTCTCTGGATGTAGATAGCTTTCTTCATCATTGAACAATTGGAACTGGCATCAGTCATCTCATTGTTGAAGAGAGTCACGTCCATCAGAATTGATCACTGTATAATCTTATTGCTGTGTACAATGATCTCTTTATACTGCTCATTTCACTTAGCATCAGTTCATCTAAGCCTCTCCAGGACTCACCGAAATCATCCTGTTGGTCATTTCTTACAGACAATAATATTCCATAATATTCATGTACCATAACTTATTCAGCCATTCTCCAACTGATGGGTATCCACTCAGTTTCCAGTTTCTTGCCACTACAAAAGGGCTGTTGCAAACAGTTTTGCAAATGTGGTTCCCTTTCCCTCCTTTAAGATCTTTTTGGAATATAATAATCCCAGTAGAAACACTTCTGGGTCAAAGGGTATTCACAGTTTGATAACTTTTTGAGTATAGTTCCAAATTCTGAGCAAATCACATTGGTGTATAATCTATAATTATTTTCAAGTTGGTTTTTGAAAAACAAATAATTAATGCTACAATGTTATATGATGACTACATATCCCATATTAAAATGTCTTAGAATTTGGAGGAGTGGAAAAAAAAAAAGAAAAGAAAAACACTCTACCAACTCTTTTCTTTATCTCTCCAAGGAGAAACTATGAGTCATTCTTCAATTTAGCTGCATCTTTGTTCTTTTGTTGTTTAATTTATAGAAAGAATGTCAAGACCGCTATGATTCAGTTCTTTCAGTAATATGTATCCTCACTGGTTATTGGTTTTAGGGTCAGTGACAACATTCAAATTAAAGTTTGTTGATGCTGTAAAAACTATATCATTCTTTGTACCTTCTGCATCATTTTCTGAAACTTTAGGAGAATTGAGAGGCTAGATAGGAGTAAGGATATTTCTTTTTCATTTGTTTATTTCATGATTGCCATAGCCAAAAAGAGTTTTATCATCAAGTGGTCATATGCCTTTCCATAATTAGATAGGCTATCTTGGAAGATAGACTCGGCAATTAATAAATGTTGACTCCTGGTGACTTTGCTGTATTTCAAGACATGGAAAATCATTAAAGCAGACAATGTAGGTAAGTTTTGAAGGATTTTTTTTAAAGAGACAGTGTTCTAGAAAATTAGAGGTCTGAGTAAAGAGTGGGCAAGTTAGAGTGTTCATTGGTGCTACACTATGATTTTCTAGTAAATGGAGAAAGGATAAATGTTCTTTGTTTGTCCTTCAAACTCTCTTCTAGGTTAAAGTTGCTGGATTAGGGTAAGGAGTACAGGAATACAAAATGAAAAGGTAATGGCAATGATGGAGAATGTGTGGGGAAGAGAACTTTTTTTAATTTGGCTGAAGCCTATGTATATATGAAGGGGAACAGCAGAAGATAAAGCAGATGACAATAAGAGTATGCATGGGGAAGACACAGAAAGCCAGATTTAGTAGCTTTGATTTTGATAATCACAGATTCTCAAAATTATTTTTTAAAAAGCCTCAAAGGTGCCTCTCTATAACTTTCTACCCATTACTTTCTTTTTTATTAGTTTTTTTAATTTTCAAAAGATATGCATGGATAATTTTTCAATATTAACCTTTGCAAAATCTTGTGTTCTAATTTCCTCCCTCTTTTCCCATCCCTTCCCCTAGATGGAAAGTAATCAAATATATGTTAAACATGGTAAAAATATATGTTAAATTAAAAATATGCATACATATTTATACAATTATCCTGCTGCACAAGAAAAAATAAATCAAAAAGACAAAAATGAGAAAGAAAAGAAAATTTAAGCAAATATCAACAAAAAGAGTGAAAATACTATGTTGTGCTCCACACTCAGTTCCCATTTCTCTAGGTTGTCTTCATCACAAGATCATTGGAACTGGCTTGAATCATCTCATTGTTGAAAAGAGCCACATCCATCAGAATTGATCATCATATAAACTTATAATTGCCTTGTATAATGATCTGCTTCTGCTCACTTCATTTAACATCAGTTCATGTAAGTCTCTCAGGCCTCTCTAAAATCATCCTGTTGATCATTTCTTATAGAACAATAATATTCCATAACATTCATATACCATAACTTATTCAGCCATTCTCCAATTGATGGGCATCCATTCAATTTTCTGTTTCTGGCCACTACAAAAAGGGCTGCCACAAGCATTTTTGCACATGTGAGTACCTTTCCCTCCTTTATGCTCTCTTTAAGATATAGACCCAGTAGAAACACTGCTGGGTCGGTATGCACAGTTTGATAACTTTTTGAGCATTGTTCCAAACTGCTCTCCAGAATGGTTGGATCTGTTCACAGTTCCACCAGCAATATATCAGTGTCCCAGTTTTCCCACATTCCCTCCAACATTTGTCATTACCTTTTCCTGTCATCTTAATCTGAGAGGTGTGTAGTTCTACCCATTATTTTCAATTCTCTAGGCACAAGCATAACATGTCACTTCCATATAAAAAAGCTATTACAATAATTGTTGATAATGGTTATGTCTTTTTTATCTACTTTGCATTCCTTTCAGGAATTGGTTTCAAGGCCCTTTACTATACTGGTCATTAGAAGGAGGAAACTGGATCAGTGAAAAGAGTACTGAACCTAATATTAGGAAGATCTGAGTTCAAATATTACTTTTGAAACACACCATGTACCATATGGACCTATCATGATTGTCAGGCTCCTATGAGATAATACACATAAAATATACAAAGCTAAAAATTTGTTGTATCTATGACAACAGAAAACTCACTTAACCTTGTGCTTCAGTTTTCTTATCTGAATATTGGAATTGGAATAAAGCAAAGCTGAAGTTTCCCTGCCAGTCAGAGAGCTATGATGCTATGACCTTCTCCAGCTTATAACAATTTGCTGGGTAGGAAGTGAAGAACTGGGAAGCTAACACACCATAGTACACAGAGCGGCAGTCTGGAGTTCGGACAACTTTTACTGAGTTCAAATCTGACTTCACACACTTACTGGCAAGTCATTTCACCCTGTTTGCCTCCATTTCCTCATCTGTAAAATAAGTTTGAGAAGGAAATGGGAAATTATGCCAGTATCTTTACCAAGAAAACCCCAAAAGGGATCAGAAGAGTCAGACACAACAAAAAGTGAGAAATGATTGAGGTTTATGGAAGACAAAGTGATACACTGGACTGAGAATCAAGGGAACCGATTTCTAATCCATCTTTCTTTGGGATTTTGGGCAAGCTGCTTTCACTCTCTTGGCTTTAACTTCCTTCTTCAGAAAACAAAGGAATGTATATTTTTGCTAGTATCCTTTCCAAATCTTAACACTTTCATTCTAACTGATGTAGTCAAATGGCAGAGCAGATAGGACTCTGTGTCCAAAGTCAGGAAGACCTGAATCCAAAACCAGCCTTAGATGCTTAGTAACTATGTGACTCTGGGTAATATACTTGCCTCTGCCTCAGTTTCCTCAATTGTAAAATGGAAGTAATGAGATCATGCACCTCACAGTTGTTATGAAGATGACACGAGATGATAATCTTTACTTTGTAAAGCACGTAACAGTGCCTGGCACGTAGTTGTTCTGTTGTTTTGTTGTTGTTTGTCCTTCTTTTCTTTTTTTTTTAATTTTTATTTAATAATTACTTTATATTGACAGAATCCATGCCAGGGTAATTTTTTTTTACAACATTATCCCTTGCACTCGTTTCTGTTCTGATTTTTTTCCCCTCCCTCCCTCCACCCCCTCCCCTAGATGGCAAGCAGTCCTTTATATGTTGGATATGTTGCAGTATATCCTAGATACAATATATGTTTGCAGAACTGAACAGTTCTCTTGTTGCACAGGGAGAATTGGATTCAGAAGGTATAAATAACCCGGGAAGAAAAACAAAAATGCAGATAGTTCACATTCGTTTCCCAGTGTTCTTTCTTTGGGTGTAGCTGCTTTTGTCCGTCATTTATCAATTGAAATTCAGTTAGGTCTCTTTGTCAAAGAAATCCGCTTCCATCAAAATACATCCTCATACAATATCGTTGTCGAAGTGTATAATGATCTCCGGGTTCTGCTCATTTCACTCAGCATCAGTTCATGTAAGTCTCTCCAGGCCTCTCTGTATTCATCCTGCTGGTCATTTCTTACAGAACAATAATATTTCATAACATTCATATACCACAATTTACCCAGCCATTCTCCAATTGATGGGCATCCATTCATTTTCCAGTTTCTAGCCACTACAAACAGGGCTGCCACAAACATTTTGGCACATACAGGTCCCTTTCCCTTCTTTAGTATCTCTTTGGGATATAAGCCCAATAGAAACACTGCTGGATCAAAGGGTATGCACAATTTGATAATTTTTTGGGCATAATTCCAGATTGTTCTCCAGAATGGTTGGATTCGTTCACAACTCCACCAACAATGCATTAGTGTCCCAGTTTTCCCGCATCCCCTCCAACATTCATCATTATTTTTTCCTGTCATCTTAGCCAATCTGACAGGTGTGTAGTGGTATCTCAGAGTTGTCTTAATTTGCATTTCTCTGATCAATAATGATTTGGAACACTCTTTCATATGAGTGGTAATAGTTTCAATTTCATCCTCTGAAAATTGTCTGTTCAAATCATTTGTGTTTGTCCTTCTTTTCAAAGAGGATCAATGATATCATGAAGTGATGTCTTCACTTGTATGTAAATCGGATTTCAGGGAGACGGACTAGCACAAAGTCCCAGCCTCACAGTCTCTTCCAGGGCAAGCAGAAAAACAGGGCTGATGGTCTGACCGAGCTCTAACGGGCAGCATTCCACTGCACTTGCCTCAGCTGCTTTCACAGCCATTGGAGCAAACTGTTCTCATAACATTGTTTCCACCAGGAAGAAAAGTCTTCACACACGTGGGGCAAAAAGCCCCCTAAGTACCAGTGGGTACAGACCAGTGGGTCTGAGGCCTGTGGGCTACCGCCAATCCGGCTTAGCCCTCGTACTAGGATGGTTTTACTGGGATGTGGCCATTGTGGTCAATATAGGTGGCCCATGGCCAATATAGGTGGCCCATGGCCGATGCTCAATAAGGGCCTATTCCCTCCCTATAAACCAACAAGCATGTGTTAAATGCCGACTGTGTGTCAGGAACAGCACTAGATACTGAAGAGACAAAGAGAAAAGCCCTCAAAGAGCTGATAGATTAGCTGAAGGAGACAATGTGTTCGTGTGTATGTGTGTGTGTGTATTATGTAATATATATATATATATCTACAGCCATATATACACAGACATACACACACATATACACACACATTTCGGAAAAATGTAAAAGGAAGGCATTAGAACCGAGAAGAACCGAGCCACGACAGAGTCTGCGAGGCAAAGATAAAGGCATTCCCGGTGTGAAGAGCAGTGTCATGGATGGGGAGCCTTCTGTGGGCCAGTTTGGTCAGACTGCAGTAGGAGTGGGATGGAGACGTGTGCTGAGCATGAAAAGGTTGGGCCTCCAGGAAGCTGTTAATGACACCGGGCCCCAGAAGCAGAGTCCCTCCAGGGAAGCAGCAGTTCCGGCGGCACTGCTGAAGGTGTGATCCAGAACACCAAGAACTGGGAGCAACCCCTCTGGGCCCTCAAAGAGCACGGACTTCTGGGGAAATGGAGGCTTCCTTGCTTATCGTGCTGCTGTGTGCCTCATCACTACCAGGACGACACCATCATGATGGAGCCTTATTCTGTCCGGAGGGATTTGGCTAATACGGGTTTAAATTTGAGATTTATTAGGAGGAGCAGTTACTAGGGCTCCTAATGTAATCCAGCAGTGGTTTACGCTTGGTGCTGACATTCCGAATCGATCCTGAACTGCACTGTTTATTCTTTTGTTTAAGTCTCTTGTTCTGGCTAATACAGCATGATCTCTGCATTAGGCTTTCTTCCCAGGCCACTGGTGTCTGGCACAGCAGCCGTAGGTTCTAATCAAATCTGACCCAGCACCAGCTTTACAGCATGGGATGCATTTAAATTCTTGGTACAAAAGCAGCCCCGAGCTCATCTCATACCCATAACAAGCTCATCAAATTAGCACTGCTGGTTTCTTCGGGATTCAGGTTCCACAGAAGGGGAAGGGGAAAAGGAGCAAGGAGAAAGGAAGAAGGAAAGAGAAGAGAAAGAACTGATTGGGGGGGACTGGTCAGGGATGGGGAAAAGAAAGGAATTTGTGAGTCTGAAGAGGAGGAAGAGGAAAAAAGGGGCAGAGAAAAAAGGAAAAAGAGTTCATAACAGTCGGCTTAAAGTCACATCAAAAAATAAGTTTCCTCAAAACAGCCATCCAAAGTAAGCAATGCAAGAAGAATATCCCAATAAAGTAAACTGAGACTCAGAATTATTTAAATATTTTATCCAAGGTCATAAAGACAGTAAGAATTGGAGTTCATGTGAGAACAGAAAGAAATAGGTGGGAAAGAAGGAATAAATAAAAGAAGAGGGAAGACTATAATTGGTTCAGAAGAAACTTTTTATTTTCAAAACATATGCATGGATAATTTTTCAACATTGACCCTTGCAAATAGATTTACATTTCTTAAGAAGAAAATTACCCATGTCCCTTTGCAAGGAAGAATGTGTTCACATCCCATTTCTAATACTCAGCAGTTAAATCACCACAGGCAAGGTGTCTAATTTCTAGGAGCAACATGGCACAAAGGTGAGAATGCTGTACTGGGCATCAGGAAAATCTGGATTCACATTTCACTTCTGACACTGGCCATGGGACTAAATAGCAAATTATTTAATCTCTCCAAGTCTCTTTCCTCATCTGTAAAATGGGAAGAAACAACCTAGCACAGAGGATAGAAGGCTTGCCTTGGAATCAAGTAGCTCTGGATTCAAGTCCCGAGGTGATTTGGGGCAATTGACTTCATAGTCCCCAAGTCAATTCTCTATGACTCTAAATTGAATGAGTGTGAACTTGGTCTAGTGCTGCTTTTCTTCCAAGGATTCAAATGCCTCCCATGTTATAAAGCTGGTGTTGGGTCAGACTTAATTAGAACCAGTGGCCTGTAGAATGGCCTAATAATGGAATCATACTGAATTAGCCAGAACAAGAGACTTAAACAAAAGAATAAACAGTGCAGTTCAGATCTAATTTAGAAAATCAGCATTAAGCACACATCACTGCTAGATTACATTAGGACCACAAAGCCTTATCTGCTGGAGCCTCCTCTGGAATACTCTATCTATTCCCAAGCACCATGTTTTCAGAGGAATATTGTCTCAAGACTATTGAGAGAAGACTAACAAATGAAGCCCTATCGAAGAAACCCTAGAAGTACAGCTTCGAGTTCCAGGTACTGTGACATTACTTCCTCTAGGTATCTAATGCACCATGACTTGGTCAACAACTCATATTAACTGAACTTGGCCCTGAAGAACTAGAAGAAGGAGAAATTTCAAAACAGTAGACTTCAGCTCACTTTAAGAAAGAACTGTATTTTCAGACAAAGAAATTAAAACCATTTCCAGCCATATGGAAAAAATGTCCTAAATTACTATTGATTAGAGAAATGCAAATTAAGACAACTCTGAGGTACTATTATATATCTCTTAGATTGGCTAAGAAGACAGAAAAAGATAATGACAAATGTTGGAGAGGATGTAGGATAAATGGAACACTAATGCATTGTTGGTGGAGTTGTGAACTGAGCCAACCATTTTGGAGAGCAATTTGGAACTATGCCCAAAGGACTATGTAACTGTGCATCCCATTTGATCCTTCAGAATCTCTACTGGGCCTGTATTGGGAAGAGATCATAAATAAAGGAAAAGGACTGGCATGTGCAAAAATGTTTATGGCATTGTAGTGGTAAGGAACTGGAAACTGAGTGGATGCCTATCAGTTGGGGAATTATAGTATATGAATGTTATGAAATATTATTGTTCTATAAGAAACAATCAGCAGGATGGTTTCAGAAAGACCTGGAAAGATTTACATGAACTGATGCTATTTAAAATAGAAACAAGAGAACACTATACATAGCCACAACAGGATTATGCAAAGATGAATTCTGATGGATGTGGCTTTTTTCAACAATGGGGTGATTCAAGCCAGTTCCAATAGACTTGTGATAGAAAGAGGCATCTACATCTAGACAGAGGGCTGTCAGGATTGAATGTGGATCCCAACATAATATTTTCATTTTTTGTTGTTGTTTGTTTGCTTTTTGTTTTCGTTCTCATTTTTCCTTTTTGATCTGAATTTTCTTGTGCAGCATGATATTTGTGGCAATATAAATAGAAGAATTGCACATGTTTAACATGTATTAGATTGCTTGCTATCTGGGGGAGAAGATGGAGGGGAAAGGATGGAGAAAAATTTGGAATACAAGGTTTGGCAAGGGTGAATGTTGAAATTCGTCTTCGTGTATATTTGGATAATAAAAAGCTATTTAAAAAGAAAGAACTGTTTTAAACTCTTATAATTATCTGAAAATGTCATGAGCTGCTTCATAAAGTTTCTTGTCCCAGGAATTATTCAAGTAGTGATGATATCATCTATTATCAAGATACATTCAGAAAGAGAAGATTTATGCACTGAATGAGTGACAATGTTAGAACACCTGAGGTCCTCTCCACTGACATTCTATGGTCTTACAATGTCAACATTGCCTACCAATTTTTTTTTTCCTTTTTTATTTACCTTTTCAAAATCTCCATTTTGTTGTAGCTTAATCTTTTTTCAATGTCTCTTTCTCACAAGTGGAAAGTACACAAAGAAGTTCTGATTAAGTAGATTTCAGTTAGCCATTGTTAAAGGTGTGATAAAAGTCACCTGATGGGGTATTCATGAAGATTCAAGAACTAGCTTCTAAATCCATCTCTTACATTGAATGTGAGACTCTGGGCAAGTCGTTTAATCTCAGTTTCCTCATAAGTAAAATGGCAGTAAAACAGTACCTGTCTCATGGAGTTCGTTTCTAATGCATGTAAAGTGCTTTATAAACTTTAAAGAGCAAAATGGATGCCAGTTATATCATTATTATTAACACATTATGGAACAAGATATGAACATGTATGCACAGAAAAGTGTATTTGTGCCTCTGGGTGTATGTGCACAGGTGATGTAGGCATGTGTGCCTGTATGACATGTGTATATAAACAAAGTTAACAATGCAGAAAGGGGAAAAGGCAAACCAAACAATCTTTCAGATCTCATCACAATAAGCTCCAGGGCCTTCTCCCACTTCAAAGACTCCTCCCAGTTCAAGAAATGCTTTATCTTTCTCTTAATGATCAGAAGAATTCATATCTCTAATTGCTGGCATTTACACAGCTCTGTCACATCTCATCTCATTTGATCCTCATAACAGCTCCTTACCGTCAACAGTAAGGATATGGGAGAAAAATCCCCCATTTTAGAGACTAGAAAGCTGGGCCCCCATCCTGACTCTGCAGCTGATTAGAATGATATTTTCCCCTTTCATTTCTTCCTCTGTGGAATGAGGGAGGTATATAGGATCATTTTTAGGTTCCCTTCCGACTCTATGACTATTCTCATACTTAGGAGTTGAAAGAAAGCTTGAGGAGGAGGGGAAGAAGGAGGAGGAGGAGTGGAGAGGGAGAAGGGGAAGGAAAATAAACATTAATATTCTATTTGGAGTCTCTTATTTTACCAAAAGGGAAAACAGTTTTCTGATTCCTGTCCTGCATAATGACCCTCACTAGATTGAGAATAGTGATTTTAATTCCCCTACCCACCTTCAAAAAAAAAAAAAATTTCCCCAGGGTTAGAAGGCAGGGAAATTTTCAGGTATCTATGACACCTCCAGGAGTAGGCCATCCATATGTAAATAAAACATAAAGCCACATTCAGCTCTTATGGGGAGAAATGAGGGCCTAATGGCCCTTAAATCAGCAACATATTCAATCTCTCTGATGCAAAAGCTGTGCTCTTCACAAGGAAGGATCAGACATTCTTTGAGGTCAAAAGAAATTAGTTCCCAAGGGGGTAAAAGCATTTGACTTAAGTAGATAAACAATCACTGGAGAGTGTTCTTCATCTACTAGATTTCCTGGCTTAGAATTTTGAAACTGGTATGAAGAGAATTGAATAGAAAGAGATTTGGAATCAGACAAAGAATGTCAGAGCTAAAAGAGACCTTTGGGGCCATCTAGGACAATCCCTCCCTTTTATAGCTGTTCCCTGAAAGTGTTGACAAGGAAGAAGGAAAAAGGGCACAGGAAGGACTTCAAACACCTAAGGGCTGTCATGGGAAAAAGAGAGTCAACTTATTCTCCCATGTGGCTCCAGAAGGCAGGACAAGGACCAATGAGCACAAGTTAACAGAATGGAAAATGCTGTTCTAACAAATGGAGATGAATGGGCAGACTTATGAAGTATCCAGTCCCCCAAAGACTCACAGAATCTTAAAGATGGAAGGTCATCTGGTCTAACTCTTCTGCTTAAAGCATGAATTCTCTTTATAAAATCCCCAAGTGGCTATGAGCATTCATTCTCTTCCTAAGGCCTCTAATGACAAGAAAGTGCTCTTCTTTACAAGAAAACATCACTGGGCTGCTTTCATTAGGAAATTCTTCCTTGTGCTGCAAAGAAATGTATATCCTTGTAATTTTTTTTCTCAATAAAGCCTCAATTCTTTTTAAAACAGATTTTATTGATCTTTTTGTTTTTATATCACCTACATTTACCCCAGTCTCTATCTCTCACCTCAGGGGCAAATAGGTGACAGTGTGGATAAAGTACCAAGTGTGAAATAAAAAAAGATTGATTTTCCTGAATTCAGGACACTTAGTAGCTGTGTGACCTTGGGCAAGTCACTTAACCCTGTTTATCTCAGTTTCCTCATTCGTAAAAAGAGCTGGAGAAGGAAATGGCAAACTACTCTAGTATCTTTGCTTAGAAAACACCAAATGGAGTCACAAAGAATAAGTAGTTCAGCAATGAATAACAAATCCCTTACTTCCCCTTTTCAGAGCCATTTCTTTTAATGACAATACAAAAATTTAAAGAGAAAAAGGAAATGGGCAAAATAGATGAACATAAAAAAACCTAATATTGTATTCAATAATAAAACCCACAGACCCCACCTTTGTAAAGGAGAGGGGAAGGAATGTTCTCAAATCTCTTCTTTAGGACCAAGCTTGATCACTATAATTTCATGAATTCCATTGCAATTATTTTATGATGATGTATGCTGTAGGCACTGTGTTTTGAGCTTTACTCACTTCACAAGCCCAATTCCTACATATCTTTCCATACTTTTTTATAGGCATTATGTACATCCATTCTGGCAGCACAGCAATATTCCATTACATTCATGTACTGTAATTTGTTGTTATTTTTAAAGCAATGGGTATTTATTTTGCTTCTACTTCTTTGCTATCACAAAAAAAGTGCTTGTATAAACATACTGGTGTAAATGAAGCTTTTGTTTTTGTCAGTGTCCTCCCGGAACTATACCCAGTGGCTGAATGTGAATCATAGAATATAGACATTTCAGTCACTTCATTTTTATAATTCCAAATCACTTTCTAGAATGGCTACACCAATTTATAGATTCAGCAATAATGCATTAGGATGTCGGTTTTCTCAAAGTCCTTTGAATGTTGACAATTTCCATCTTTTGTCATCTTTACTAATTTCCTGATTGTGAGGTAACCCCTCAGGATTGTTTTGATTTACATTTCTTTTATTATTAGTGATGTGAAGCATCCTTTCATATAGTTAATTATGAATAGTTTATAATTCTTCTTTTGAGAATGATTTGTTCATATTCTTTGAGCACTTATCTATTAGGGAATGGTTTTTGGTCTTAAATATTTGTTAGTTATTTATATATCTTGGATAGCAAACTCTTATTGGAGAAATCTGATAGAAAGATTTCTCCCCAGTTCAAGTATTTCTTTCTTATCCTAGATGCACTAATTTGTTTGTACAAAAGATTTTCAATTTTATGTCATCAAAATTATCTAGTTTGTCTTTTGTAATTGCATTTATAATTTCTCATTTGTCTAATAATATGTCCCCTCCTCATAGTTATGAAGAGTGCATAATCTTTTAGTTTTTTTTTAATTTAGTCTCTTTGTTTTTTTCTGCTCTTACTACTCAGATCACATAATCATTTTTAACTTCTATTGTTATTTTTGTTAATTAAGTTGTGCCAACTTTTAAATCCCATTTGGGGTGTCATTGGCAAAGATACTGTAGTGGTTTGTCATTTCTTTCTCCAACTAATTAATCCAACAGAATTAAGTGACTTGCCCAGAGTCACACAGCTAGTAAGTGTCTGAGGTCAAATTTGAATCAAAGTTTTCCTAACTCCATGACTAGTTCTCCATCCACTGTGCCACCTAGCAAAGATGTTTTTGATCTTATTTTAGAATAAAGATCCTAGTTCTGCTTTTTGGGGCCAAGTAGAACAAATCTAATCACTCTAATAAGTGACAGCCCTCTTATTGGAAGTCTACTATGTGTCAGACACATTATGCTTGGACAAAAATGAAGTGGTTCCTGCCATTCAGAAGCTATTTTAAGGGAACAATTAAGCCTTCCTCTCTCTGCTTTCAAGTATTCCTTCCTGCAGCTAAACATTACTAGTTTCTTCTACCTAATTACTACTTATTTTTATGGCTTGGTTTCTTTATCCTGAGTACTTTCCTTTGAATCTCTCCCAGTAAATCAATGTCCCTTCAAGAATATGCACCCAAGATTAATTTGCTGATATATTTGCTCAGAGGAATCTATGCTATAACATATGAAGGAATTGGCCTTGAGATTCAGGAAAACCTAACTTCTGGTTCTGTTTCAGACAGACTACTGCTTGGGCCTGACTAAGGGCAGATAAGTTGACAAATTGTGTGTAGATAGGGAAGAGAGGAAGGATTTCTATGGACAATTCTCCCCATGGATGAAATCACAAGCCTAACAAAAATAATAACACTTGAGCAGAGGCTAGATGGCCACTTTAATCAGGGATATTATATAGGAGATTAGTTTAGCAGGCAGAGCTGTGGGATAATAATGGGCCAAAGCTGCAGGGTAGGTTTTGGTTCAATTATAATGAAGAACTTCCCTACCCTTAACACTATCCTGGGAAAGAATGCTGTTTGGCAATAGTGATGTTTCTATGCCTATGACTGAAGATTTTCAAGTGGATCCAGGACTATTAATCAGAGATAATTAATCAATAACACAACAATCAGTCAGCAACAGCAAATGGAAATGAAGCACTCCCTTGCACTCAAGAAATTTAAATTCTATTGGGGAGATATCATGTATGTTTATTAGTACATACAGAATAAAAAGGGGAAAGACCAGGCAATTGAAAGACAGAAGACATTAACTTCACAAGGGAACAAAAAAAGGTCTAGAGAACTAAAGTTTCCAGTGATTCACCACAGCATGAGTTAGACCCATTCCTCTTCCTTCCTTTTTATGATAGGGACCAGATGCAGCTTCTTTCCTACCATGCCCTTATACCCAACATGGGGTAGCTCTAAGATCCTCCTCCTTGTTCCCGAGAGAGTGATAAGCTTTCACTAAAAAGAGACAAAAGAGTTGCCAAGACATGATAGGCCCTGGCTTCCCTGACATATATTCCCAGTCACTTATGGGCATAAAGGTCTCACTCACTAGAGTCTGGGTCTCTCAAATTTAAGGGACTTTTGAATATCATATGAATCGATACTGTCCTGATGACCAGACACACTTCCATATATACAAAGGAGGTCAGTCCACACAGGCTCTTTGTTGCAAATCCTTGCTGTATTAGAGCACAGTAAACTTCTTTCTATTAATTCTTCAGTTTTATTCCAACACCAAACCAAAACTAAAAGTGCTGATTTCAGAGTCACTGCCAGGAAGAAAAAAAAGCTTCATGTAGATCTTAGAACTATGGAAGTAGAGCATATGAGGCAAAGGAGAGAGCCACTGCCAAAGAATGAAGAAGAGATGGAATGCTTTATAAGAAATATCAAGGCTAGGCTAGCTGAACTATTGAGTGTAGAAAGGGAAGTGATGTATAATAAGATATGAAAGCCAAATAGAGAAGTTAGTTTTATTCTAAAATTAATTAGAAGCCACTCTAGCTTATCAAGTAGAATTTTTGTTGAAGGAAAACTCTTTGGCACCTATATTGTTTTTGTTTGCTTGTTCTTGAAAAAGACCATGACATCAGGGAGATGATGCCCTGACATGCAAGTGAACTGGATTTAAGGTCACCTGCCTCACTTTCTCCTCTAAAGCCATTTCAGTTCAATGACCAGAGACAGAGCATGGTGACTGAAGATGGCTCTGGATATAGTGCAAGACCTTTACTTATGGAGAAAATGTATAGGAATATGGAAAAACTTGAGACCTTTATAGGAGGTTATTTGAAAAATCCAGATAAGAGACAATAAAGAATTGTACTAAAATTGTTGCTATACTGTAAGAAATATTCAATATAGTAGAAGGCATGGTTTAGATTAGGTGATCTCTGAGATCCTTTCTTAGTCTTAGATTCTATGATTCTGAGTAATGACCCTAAATTGCCTTCGAGATATGAGTTTCTGAGATGAGAATCTCCACAGGGAAGGAAAAAGGAAAGGATATGAGTAAAAGGGTCAACTAGTCATTTGCCTATGATCAACTAAAACCTCCAACAACTCATAAAGTTAAATATTAATAGTAATAATGGCAATATAGTAAAAGTCACTATTATGTAAGCATAAATTTAAGTGAAATTGCCTTGATTGTCATTAACCCAGGAATACTGAATATTTCCCAAATGAAAGTCACAATCACAAAGAAATTTGGTCAACTACTCACACAGAAAAAACACACTAAGAAACTAAGAGAGAGATTATCCTTCATTTCAAAGAGGACCAGTGACAACATGGGATGATGACTTGACTCTCATGTGAAATGGATTTACCTGAGGCACAACTGCACAAAGTTGTCAGCTTTCACTCTGTCCTTGAGACAGTAAAGTCCAATATCAGGACAACTGGCATTGCCTGGATGAAGTGGATGACCTTGGTGTCTCTGATGTCTGACCAAGCTCTAAGTGGCCCACAGAGCCTGCTTTAGCCCTCTTCAGGGCCGCTGGAGTAAAGTGCTTTCACCTGTCCCATTCCATTGGAGGAAGTATTCTCAGGCATGGGGTAGATATTCCCTAACTCCCTGATGGCTTGAGGTTTGTTGGTTACTCTCAATATGGTTTAACCCACATGTTGAGCTATGGACACTGCACTTGCTATAGCTCCTTGGAGTCACAGGTAAAAGCTGGGTGAAAGGTGAGCACCAAAGGTAGTTGAGCAGACCTGAAAGGTGCTTGGCAAGTCAGAAGTCCTAGTCCTCCCTAAATTCTCATTCTCATTCATTCTCTATCTCCCCCTCCCTCCCTCCTTCTCTCTCTCTCCTCTTCCTCTTCCTCCTCCTCCTCCTTCTCCTCCTCCTCCTCTTCCTCCTCCTCCTGCTGCTGCTGCTGCTGCTGCTGCTGCTGCTGCTGCTGCTGCTGCTGCTGCTGCTGCTGCTTCTTCTTCTTCTTCTTCTTCTTCTTCTTCTTCTTCTTCTTCTTCTTCTTCTTCTTCTTCTTCTTCTTCTCTCTCTCTCTCTCTCTCTCTCTCTCTCTCTCTCTCTCTCTCTCTGTATGTGTGTCTTTCACACACACATATGCATATCATCATTTAATTATCTAAACTATGATATTTTGAATTTTTAGAATTTTGAATTGAATATGATTATTTTGAAAAGACAGTCCACAAAATTTATTGGTAGATACATATATCTTATACTGACACTTTCAGTGGAATATGGCTTGATTCCATATTTTGAAAGCAAGATAGTATGTTGGAAAAACATTCAATTTAAATTCAGAGACCCCCCAAGTTAAAATTCCAGCTTAGCCACTTACACCATGCACCCGGGGCAAAGTGCTCAATCTCTCTGAAATTCTTTCTTTTTCAATAAAATGAATGGATTTGAATATGACCTCTAAGTTTCCACCCATCTCCAAGGCCAGAAAGAGAAACATGGGCCAGATTACATTTTGGTAACCAAAGAAAGTTTTCAATGACCTCAAGCTACTTTCAACAACAATAAAAAGATTCATCTTTTTAGCACCGATATTTTCCCAACGTGGTTATTAATCATGGAACATTACAATTTCCAAAAAGTCAAACTTCAAAAGGAAAATGTAAATATATGGGTGCATATAAATCTCCTAAAGCATCTTTCTAGTGATTTCTTGGACATAAAAAAGTTAAAAAAAAAAAAACCATCATCAATGAAATATATGCTCAGAAAAAGTGATAGGTCAGACATGCAAGAAAAAATAAAGGAAAAGCAGTGACAGTTTTTATGCTGTATTGTACCCACAAAACATTAAAACACCAAACAAAATATCCAAAGTAAGTCCTCTAATATATAGTATACATTTTATATTGGGTGATTAATGAAAGGAAATGATTTAAGAATCACATAGGATTAAAAGGTGTAGATTTCTACCACTACAGGAAGCACCTACATGCATAAGAAATGTATCCCCTTAAGTATCTAGACATGAATTAGCATTATAGATTTGGAGGGATTATAGTTTAGATTTGAAATAGAACTCAGAGATACTCTATTCCAACCTCTCCATTTTACATATGAAGAATGAATCAGAGAGGTTAAACAATTTGCCCAACCACCCAGCAATTAAATAGAAAAGATAAAATTCAAATTCAAAACCTCTTATTCTAAATTCATCACCATTTCCATTACATTAGACTGGAACCATAGAAATATATCAGTAATTTAGATGATGAAGGTCTGGATGAAGCAGGTTAAAGAAGATAGGGACATAACTAAAAATGTTTACTCCAAAGGAAAAACTGACAGGATTTTCTGACAACCAGAATATCAGGAATTTTAGTATGAGACAAGTCAAAGATGACTCTGAGCTTTAATAGTAGAACCATTAAAGACATGGAAATTGGGGGAAATTCCATATTTGGTTTTAGACCTATGGAATTATAAGTGATGGCAAATCATCCAAGTGGAAATGAAGGGACAAATTTGGAACTAAGAGGCCAGGCAGATGCAAATGTTGATTACAGAGAAGCTAGCTGAAACTTTTTTTTTCAAAATCTACAAAAAAAATTTGAAAAAAAATTCAAAAAAGAGAAGGAAACAACTTTAAAACTCTTTCAAAAGAGAGGTTACAAGAAAACAATTTCTAGTTGAAACTTTTGAAGCTGTAGAAATCTCAGAATAAGAAAACATTTAAAAAGCTCAACAGCAGAAGGACCCATAAGTACAGACCTAGGGATTGCCCAGTTAAGATGCATGAAGTTTAATAAGAGACAAGAAGACAGATAAACTGAAGGTCATCAGACACCAGGAGGAGAAGAGAGTGCTTCAAAAGAGAAGGTTACTAGGGCAACTTCATTGTCTCTGACTTCCATTCAGTTCCTCACTTATTCAGTTCATTCAATAAACATGCATTAAGGGTTTAGATTGTTCAGAGCCCTGCCCTGTGTGCTGGTCAGAACCATGATCTTTATCGATCAATCAATAAGGCATTATTAAATGCTTATATCCCAGACAATGTAGTAGGTGCTAGGAATACAAAAAATGAAACCATTCTCACTTTCAAGTAGTTTTTTATGCTAAGTATTGCATGTATAAGTATACTCAGAATATACATAAGAAGAATCAATAAAATATGTTCAAAGTCGTCAAATACAAAGTAGTTTGGGAGGGAGGGTGTTAGTAGTTGCAAGTGGCTGGGGATCAGGATAGGCTTCTTGTGGAAAGGATCATTTGAATTATTTTGAAGGAAATTAAAGGGAAAAAATAGATTATCTGAGGCAAAGGTGAAGAGATTCCTAGCATAGGGAATGACTGGTGAAAAATAGGAAATGGGAAATTCCTCATGTGTTGAGGAACAAAAAGAAAGCTGGGTGGGAATCCCAGAGAGTGAGAAGAGGAGTAATGTACAATGAGGTTTGAAAGAGGTTAGAACTATCCTCATGAAGCTTACAATCAGTTGGAGGGATACAACACACATCTAATGGACAATGCTATACAACTAAGAACACAAGAGCTAAGATAAAAAAGTAGCAATTTTCTCTTCCTTTCCTCCCCAGAGCAGTGACAAAATGATATCTTTTTAAATCCTTCATTGACTTCCTTCATGTTTTTCTGTCAAGTTTAAAATCATCCAACTTTTGTTTGGTTTTTTCTTTTCTTTTCTTATGTAAATTATTTTATCTCCCTAAAAGCTTCAACAAGTCACTTCTCTTTCTGAGATGGATGGCCAACCTTCTCCTCCTGAGAATGGATCCTTTGCTTCTCCCTCCTTCCCCTTCTCCTTGGAATGCCTTTCTCCTACTCTGCTTCCTAGCATTGATTTCTTTATGATGGACATTATCTCAACCATTCAACTCTGTGTTTTACTCTTGTCTAGTCTTTTGTTCCAAATTTCTCTGGGCAGAAATGACACCTGGGCATTTCAAGCTTTTAAATGTTCTACTAAGTGAAATATTGGATGCACTTTGTGTGTAATTATTAATAAAGAAAGCATCACACAACCACAGTCTAACAGCCCCCAAAAACAATATCCCTAAAGGGATATTGGCTGTGAAAGCCTTTTAAAGATTAATTATAATGGAAAGAGTACCCTTGTACTATCAGCATCATGTGCGGATGCGATTATCTTGTGGGTGGCCCATTTTATAAAATATGGTCCATTCAGGAACGGAATAGTTACTTACTTAAAATACCAGCATTTTTGAAAATATAATACCATACAGCATCCTAACTAATAACATTCATACTGAGACTCACAAAATTATGCTTGTAACATGTAAAAGCCATTCTCTAGGTTTGGGCAACATTTTGCAAGAGACTGTAAATTTTTATTGAGATGATCATCCTGCAATTGAATTTCAAAATTATTATATGATCATCAGCAAATAAGTCCATGGGGATGGCTAAAGTACCTGGAACAGCATTTGTAAAGATCAAAAACCCTAGAAACCCTCGAATTTACCCTGTGGACAAAGAGAAGCTGCAGCAGCAGCAGCCAATCAATTACTTTTATGGATGCAAAGTGTATTACAAAGCTGGGGTAAGAGATTAGCCAGTTTAATAACACATCTTTATGTCCTTTTTAAAGCAAGAGGTTTCATAATCAGTTTCAATGAGGAATTTGATCAAAAGCCTTTCTGCAAATCTAAAAAAAGTTCATTTCCATTCGTTTTGTCAGTTCGGTCACCTCCTAAAGAATGTTTCCAAAAGGATATTTACATTAGCATTCCGATGCTGAAGACTGAGGGCTAGGAATAAAATCTGGGCATCACAAATGAGAGGGGCCATCCCCAAGTATATCACTTACAGGTACAATGAACCACTCTGGCTCCATTCCGTTCCATTCAAGAAATATGCCCCAAGCGCCTGAACTGTGCAGAGCCTTGGGGGGCACAGAAATGAATAAGATAGGCTTTGCCATTGAAGAGTTGAATATTATTGAATACAAAATATGAGATTTCTGTTAAGCATAAGGAGGACCTTTAAAGTTGAGAAGGCACAGGGCCACAATGACCAAAGTCACACTTACAGGTTCAAAAGTCATTTGAAAAGAGGAGAGATTTTATCACTTGGGAATCACAGTTGCCATACCAAACATGACAATAGAGAATTCTTGGAATTCAGTTAATGAAAGTATAGGACACCAGTACAGACCCTTGAGTTTCTCTCTCTCTCTCTCATATATATATATATATATATATATATATATATATATATATATATATACTCTGACCTTTGGCTCCCCAGCTGCAATCACACCTGCAGGGAGCCCCCTACTCTCACTACTCAGACCCAATAGTGCTGCCAGACCTAGAGAATCCAACTGCAAAGTCTATTCTGCTATGCTTATTTATGACCAGGACCCTTCCTAGCTTCACTAGGGAGAAATTTGCCAAGCCAGACTTCTATGTAATATGGTGAGCTCCTGTCCCAGTTATTGCCCCTGAAGGCACCAGCTGGAAGCTGGCCCTTTCTTCTTCCTAAATGGTATAAATATGTTCATTGCATACAAGGACAAACCACAGGGTCCCAGTCAGTAATCGGGCTGAGGGGAACAATGTGTACGATCCCTCTTAAAAAATCAGAATTCGCAGCAGGAGCTTTGCTGATCTAGTGGAGTTTCTGTAGTAGCAACAGAGTTCGAAGTAATGCTGGAGCTGGGCAGAGGCAAGGACCACCAAGGAGAACTGACCACAGGCTAGCCTAAGTAGCTCATGGCGGGGAATGTGATGCTGAAGTTTCACCTATGACTGTTACTACATCCAGGTTAAAGAAGGGCCTCGGCTGTATATAGTGACCCAGGTTAAACCACCACCAAACAAAGTTTGCAACTACACAGTCCCACAGCTGTGAAGACATTTCACACTTGCTGACCTTCTTCCTGGTGGTTTGGAAAAATCAAAGTGTTTAGGATGGCACTGGCAACAATCCCCAAGAAAGGGGCTGAAAAGGATGGCAAGATCCCTTTGTGTGAAGGTGGCAGAACTGTGCCATTCATTCCACAATAACTTCATGCCAGTAAGTTTAACAAAGTGTCTGCAGAGCCCCAGGCAAGCCTCCTCTAAACACCTGCCCAGTGATTACACGCTCTCTGAGCAGGAAAACTAGGCAAGAGCTACGAAAACAGCCTGAACCAGAAGGCGACTCAAAAGCACAGGCTGAGCCTTTTCTGTCACTATCAAGCATGGGAAACATGACTTGGCAAACATTAAGGGATTATGCCGTCACAGAATGCCAAGAGGAGAAACAGACCCTGAACGCCTGCCAATCCCCAAAGCAATCAATCAGTCCCTGGCGGAGCTCCCTACCTGCACACTTGGTCCTGGTGGTCAGCGGGGGGCCCGGAGGGCCCGTCCCTCCCTCGCCTGGCCGGGTGAGCAGTACTCGGATTTCATACTCCACGTCAGGGTCCAGGTGCCATAGCTTGTAGTTGGGGGAATCAACGATGTGGGTCTCAGCCCAGTTTCCTGTGGTTGTACGGTACTCCACCTCCTTCAGAATGATGGGACCATCTCCAATTATGGAATTGGCATTCGGTTTAATCCACAGATACGTGGCCCCAACTGCTAGCAACTCAGGAGGAGCAATGGGCGTGGGAGGTTCTGAGAAAAAATTAAATAATAAACAAGACATTAGAGGAAAAGAGAAATCCAAAATGGAAATAAGATTAAACCCAAAGTCATTAATTCAGGACTAAGGCTATGGAATGATGGAATTCTCAGAACTAGGAAGAACTAAAGAATTATCCATCTAGAACTTTACCTCAACTACAAAGTGCCTTTACATTATCTGCAATTGATGTTGTATGCCAATTATCTTAAATACTCCAATGATGGGGAATCCACAAGTTTACAACTTCAGTGAAAATATATAATGTGCTCTTTCTGATCTCCATCTTTTTCCATAGAAATATTTTTTCACACTTGCTGCCCTTTTGCACCAATTTATAGGGTTTTTAGTTTGTCCTCCTCTTCTTTTTCCTCCTCTTCCTATTTTTCTTTCTTTATCTTTCTCCCCATTTATTGAGATTGGGTCCCCTTTGCTTACTACCTGACTAGAAGTGAAGTATTAGACTCACAGGTCCAATACCACTGCTGACCTACACACAAGCTTTGACCTGCTCCATTTTCAACCTCAGCCAGTTTGTCCCTTTCTAAGGCAGCCTTTTGGCCCCCACCTCACTCCTGGGGCTGACTTAAGGTGGACACACAATCAATTTTAGCCCTATTGTGGCCCATAAATCCCAAGCTCAGGCAATTCACTAGTTTTACCCTTTTTTGGTAGCAGGTGTGTGGCCACCATGCCAGCTATTTAGAATTTTAAAACACCTCAACCCATTATTATAGATAGAAAACCTGACTCCTTGATTCTGGTGGGGAATAAGCATTTTATAGAGGAAAGATCACTCATTTTGAAGTTAGAGGACCTTAGTTCAAACCCCACCTTTGTCTGATACTATCTTTGACAAGTCATTTCTCTATAGGTCTGTGAAATCCCTTATATCTTTAGGTCTTTAATCTTACAGTTTATAAAGCTTCCTTCACTGGCTAGAAAAGTTCATGATTTGTTCTTTAGACACCAAAGAAACAAGATTAGCCTTGGTTATGGCTGTAGATTTGTTATTAATCAAAACTCCTCTATTAATATTGTCATTATGACATAAAAATAGTCAAGGTTGAAAAGGTATGCCAGGTGGCAGGGAAAGTCAGGCAGATCATACCTATTTCAAGCCCAATTACCCAAATATCAGTCTAACTAAAAAGAAACCCCATACCTAAGGGCTCACCAGCAACAGGTGCTTTTCCCCTTTCTTTTTCTTTTTAAAATATTTTCGTTTTCCTCAGTTTGGTGTAAAATAATTTTTGTGTTTGTTTTTAAAACTTTGAATTCCAGTTTCTCTCCCTTCCTCCCTATGAGCAGTCTGCATTAAAGAGGTACATGTGAAGTTATACAAAACATTTCCATAAAAGTCATGTTGCAGAAGAAAACATAGATATCCCCTCCAAAGAAAAATAAAAGAGAGAGAGAGAGAGAGAGAGAGAGAGAGAGAGAGAGAGAGAGAGAGTGAGTGCATGCTTTTGTCCTCAGATACAATCAGTTCTTTCTCTGAGTATGGATAGCATTTTTCATCATAAGTCCTTCAGAGTAGTACTGGATCATTGTATTGCTGAGAATAGCAAAGTCATTCACAGATGTTCATCCCACAACATCGTTATTAATTTGAACATTTCATTTTGCTTCAGTTCATGGAGGACTTTTCTGAGAGCATCCTCCTAATCACTGCGTGAATTTTATTATGCAAAACAATTTAAGAAGCCATCTACTCATGAATGGAAAAATCAGAGTCTGCATTGGTGAAGGGAGCACTTAGAGGGAGGAAATCATGTATACCTAAAGTATTCAACAAATGGAGCTGTTTCTTAGAACTATAAAATTGTAGAATTCATAGGAACTAGAAGTCATCTAGTCCAACTTATACCTTATCAGGACTTTCCTGTCTGACATCTTCAACAAT